>NC_025999.2:11482214-11757896 GCF_000442705.2 Elaeis guineensis | reverse complement strand
GATTATTTTTTCTTTTAATAATTGTTACCATTTTTTCTTATTTAATTTCAGGATAAATATGGTTAACATTGTTTAACATTAATCACCCGATTAATACCTTTTTCCATTGGTTTTCTATCCATTAGTTTTTGCTTGTTGGTTAATTATTGTGCACTTAATGTTTTTAACATTGGATTAGCCCAAACGTCTAGTGCTTGAGCCTATAAATTGGGCCCTTTGTTAGGAGATGGGGTAAGCAAGAAAAAGACTCTCTCCTCTTCCAATCGTATCTCTGTTCTCATCTAAACCTTCTTTCTTCCAATCCTTGTTTAAGCTTTCTTAATCCATTTTTTTGATCTTCATCCACTGGGTTGAAGCTCTGTCATCCTTTCCATGATTGTACCCGCATGAACGGTCTCTGGTTGTATCTTGGGGTGGATTTCTCGAGTTTAATTCCGTATAAGAGTCGGAAATCGTCTTAGAACAGTGCATTATACACCTCCCATATGCAAATTTTTAGTTTAATTTATCATTAATTTTACAATATCGTTTGATTGTTAGTTCAATTAGATTGTAATCGACTCTCATGGAAAACAAGTTATATTATGTATTCCTAATAGAATAAGCCAGTTGATCAATCACAACTATCCATCTATGGTGATTGTGTAGGTAATCACAAGTATCCCACCATACACATACATATGGCCAATGGCTATGATTGATAACCAGGTCTCTTAATTTTTAGTGCCAAATTGGAGAGGATCCAAAGTTGTAGAATTTTCATCCGAACACGGCAATCTATCATTAACATGATCAAGAGTATAGTTTTCCGGTACCATTCATTTCCCCATGCACATTACTTGTTCTCGGATGGGGTTGTGACTTTCACAAACAATGATTAGCCTTCTTTGTATCCGCCAATGGATCATCTACTGCAGAAACTTTAAGCACCCAAATTCTATCATTCATCTACCTGCACAAATTTGAAACCGACTTGTGGGTGATCGAATGGTGGATTCATCTGAAGGAAGGTGAGTCCTTGCAAAAGGGACAACCCCAAACCCTAGTTCCTCATGGGATTGGTGAGTTAAGAGGGTCTCATGCACGCAGACCAGTCCACCTATCATCTTGCAGCTGTAAGCATAGGATGGAGTGGAATGGTTGACCAACACAATTCATGCACAAGCCTGCAGATTTTCTCAAGGCATGTAATGCCATGGATTCTCTATATCCCAAGTTTTAGGAAATTCTTATGCCAATAGAGAATCTAGTTAGATGCACTTTCCATTTACAACAATTCTCCCAATAAAAATTGGAGTTTTTCCATACCCACAATTTTAGGAATTTTATTAGTTCATACTATCAAGATTGTGGAGGATTCCTACAATATGTTGTAGCACCACAAAATGCGTGTACTTCCAACTTCATTCTTTGCTATCCTGCTTCATTGGATTCTTGTAGAATAAGTCCGCAAATTCTAGCACCACTGCCACACGATATGCCTCATCTATCAAGCAATCAATAGGAATCGACAAAGCTGTGAGATGTAGATATCTTTGGATGTTAGAATAGTTGGACTATTCTCTCTCATCTTGCATTATCTCATTGTCATTATAGTTTTTGTCACTACCATTGCTAGAAACTTCTTATCCTATCACTTGACTTTAGATTCCCATACTCTAATTCCATCCCAATCTAATCACATCAATGAAAATCCCGGTGGAAAATACATGAAAAATCTGGAGCATCAACTTAACATTCCTCTTGTATGCATCGTCGAAATTAGATAATAGATCCATTGGAACACCCAATATTTTTTATTCTAATCTAACTCGAACTTTAGAGAAGTATATGTTGGGTGGATGTCTGGCCAGGACACCACCTCCAAGACCCTTTCAGTACCACGCGATGCAGCAGGAAGAAAGAAGAAACAAAATAAAAGGAAAAATAATCAAAATACGTGGATCAGCCACAAAAGGGCTCGCCTCCACGGGGCATGCAAACTTCACTATGAAAAGAAAATTTTACAAGAGGAGACCTCACCCTCAACCCTTGTACACCCATTCTCTCTCACATGAAGTTCCCCTCACAAAAGCTCTCTCTCTCTTGGAGACCCCCTGAACCCCTGAAGAGCCTGGCGACCGCTGTCCAGGAGCCTCCTGCTCCTTCTCTCACAGCGCCCTCGCCCCTCTCTCTCTCTCCACGGTTCGTACGGCGGCGAGAAACCGAACCCACTCGTTCTCTCTGTGTCTCAGGCCTTTTAAAGCCTTAACATAGGTTAGAGGGGTGATTAGGAATCCTTAATCAAGCCAAATCACGTCCCAAGCCGTCGATCAACACCGGGAGCTCTCTGGACCTTAGATCGCGCTCCGGTCCACGGAATAGGGCCGTGGACCGCGAGAATCGAGTGGGAACGTCCACGCGGTCCACAGCCGCCGTGGACCACCGGTCCACGGTGGACCGGGGATGGGCCAGCAGGCTGCTGGGTCGCGCGTCCGCGGGCCTGGGCTGGTCCGCCGTCCCGCGCGGGCCTGGGCCTGGGACGCGCGTCCCGCGCGGGCCTGGGTCCCGCGTCCGCCGGGCCTGGGTCCCGCGTCCCACGCGGGCCAGCGGGCCTGGGACGCGCGTCCCGCGCGCCGCCGCCTGCGGCCGCGCCGCTGCCCGCCCGCCGCCGGTCGCCGGCGGTCCTCCGCGTCTCGATTCTCGTGCCGACTTCGAAAGCTCGTATCTCCTCCATCCGAGCTCCGTTTCAGGTGATCTTGGTCTCGTTGGACTCCTTTTTCGCCGCGAACCTCGCTGTGGGATCAATGTGGGCTGATCTCGAGGCGTCAAATCCTAACAATCTCCACCTCGACTCGATATTCGGCCTCCTCCAAACTCCCGAGAGCTTCTGGATCTCCTGCCCCATGCCCTGGGGCAATCGCTGCTGATCATGGATGGGCAAACATGGGAGTCGAGCCAGGCTGCTCGATCCCATCTCCGTCGTATGCTGTGCTCCTCCTGACCTGAGACCTGCTCGGGGCATCATCTGCGGCAATAGGAATCTTACCTTGCGACGTCGCCTTCGTCCTCCCGAGTCTCTTGTCTCGTGCCCGATCCGCCTCCTGGAGCTCCACCTCGCTCTGGGCTCCACCTGGCTCCCGATGCTCCACCTCGCACTGGGCTCCCTGCCAGGTAATAATGTCCTTGCTCCCCTTCTTCCCCTCCAGCACAATCTATCGCCGCGTAGCACCCTCAGGATTCCT
Organism: Elaeis guineensis; assembly: GCF_000442705.2. Taxonomy (NCBI): domain Eukaryota; kingdom Viridiplantae; phylum Streptophyta; class Magnoliopsida; order Arecales; family Arecaceae; genus Elaeis; species Elaeis guineensis. Next base: position 11,754,672 of record NC_025999.2, on the reverse strand, counting down.
CCACCAGCTACCGTCCTGTAGCCTCTCGAATCCAGTCTGCTAAGTGAGATAAGATTCCGCCTGAAATCGGGTATGTATCGGACCTCCCCCAATCTCCTCACTGCACCGTCATGTGTCCTCCAGCTGACCGTCCCAATGCCTCTGATCGCACAGCTCGATCCATTCGGCAGATATACAGTGCTCTCACTGTTCTCCAGGGAGTCAAACTGCTCCTCTCTGCAACACACATGATAGGGGCATGCAGAATCTAATATCCACTGCTGGGAAGAAGTAGATACCTCGTCAGATATCTCCAGGACATCTCCATCTGAATCACTGCCGGCCGTCGCTACAGCAGCCACCGTCCGATTTTTCAGTTGAGGGCAATCTCTGGCTAGATGCCCCAACTCTTCACACCGGTAACACCTGGTTTTGCTCAAGTCCCTCCTGGACTTAGACCGCCCTCGATGCGATCTCCTGTCGCTCCGTCTACCGCCTCCTGCACCTCCAGAAGTCATCAAAGCTGAGCTATCGACACCTGAGCTCGAAGCTGGGTTCTCCCTCCTGAGAACCTCGTTCTGGAGTATCGCCGCGGTGACCTCGTCCATCTTGATAGTGCTCTTCCCCACTAGAAGAGCAGTCACCAAGGACTCGTACGAAGAAGGAAGCGACGCCAGCAAAACCAGCGCCCTGGTCTTCTCCTCAACGTTCTCGCCAACGCTGAGAAGGTCGGTGAGGATCTTCTGGAAGTGGCTCAAATGCTCCTGCACGCTCTGTCCCTCAGTCATCCGCAGTTGGTAAAACTGCCTCCAGAGGAAAAGTGTGTTGGTGAGAGACTTCGCCATGTACAACTCCTCGAGCTTCGACCACAGCACCGTCGGGGAAGTCTCGCTCAGCACATGGATCACCACTCATCCGTCAGGTACATACGGATGGTACTCACCGCCTGCATCTGTAGCCGTTTCCAATCCTGCACCTCCATGGTGGTCGGTTTCTCATCGCACAAGAGAGCTTCGATCAACCCCTGTTGGATGAGCACGTCCTTCACCCTTGCCTGCCACAAGGAGAAATTGCTCTTACCATCAAACTTGTTGATCTCCATCCTGATTGTTCCTGTTTTCTCCATCTTCAGTCTTGCTCACCACCACTGCAATCTGCGTCCTTGTACCGCCTTGCTCTGATACCACTTGTTGGGTGGATGTCTGGCCAGGACACCACCTCCCAAGACCCTTTCAGTACCACGCGATGCAGCAGGAAGAAAGAAGAAACAAAATAAAAGAAAAATAATCAAAATACGTGGATCAGCCACAAAAGGGCTCGCCTCCACGGGGCATGCAAACTTCACTATGAAAAGAAAATTTTACAAGAGGAGACCTCACCCTCAACCCTTGTACACCCAATTCTCTCTCACATGAAGTTCCCCTCACAAAAGCTCTCTCTCTCTTGGAGACCCCCTGAACCCTGAAGAGCCTGGCGACCGCTGTCCAGGAGCCTCCTGCTCCTTCTCTCACAGCGCCCTCGCCCTCTCTCTCTCTCCACGGTTCGTACGGCGGCGAGAAACCGAACCCCACTCGTTCTCTGCTGTGTCTCAGGCCTTTTAAAGCCTTAAACATAGGTTAGAGGGTGATTAGGAATCCTTAATCAAGCCAAATCACGTCCCAAGCCGTCCGATCAACACCGGGAGCTCTCTGGACCCTTAGATCGCGCTCCGGTCCACGGAATAGGGCCGTGGACCGCGAGAATCGAGTGGGAACGTCCACGCGGTCCACAGGCCGCGCCGTGGACCACCCGGTCCACGGTGGACCGGGGATGGGCCAGCAGGCTGCTGGGTCGCGCGTCCCGCACGGGCCTGGGCCTGGGTCGCGCGTCCCGCGCGGGCCTGGGCCTGGGACGCGCGTCCCGCGCGGGCCTGGGTCCCGCGTCCCGCCCGGGCCTGGGTCCCGCGTCCCACGCGGGCCAGCGGGCCTGGGACGCGCGTCCCGCGCGCCGCCGCCTGCGGCCGCGCCGCTGCCGCCCGCCGCCGGTCGCCGGCGGTCCTCCGCCGTCTCGATTCTCGTGCCGACTTCGAAAGCTCGTATCTCCTCCATCCGAGCTCCGTTTCAGGTGATCTTGGTCTCGTTGGACTCCATTTTTCGCCGCGAACCTCGCTGTGGGATCAATGTGGGCTGAATCTCGAGGCGTCAAATCCTAACAGTATATTTGTACAACTTACATGTATATCCAAGCTGATTAATTGCTAATTTCCCGGTAAAAAAGTAGGAGGGTGAAAAATCACAAGGGGAGAACAAGAATTGGTAAGAAGAGCAGCATTTTTTTTTTAGGGCTCATTCTTTGAGGGGTCAAAAAAATTTACCCGAAAATCCACATTTTGCTGGATAAATTTTTTTATACAATATATAGATAAAAAAAATTTAAGGATGTTCTTTTATGCATTGGTGAATTGCTATTTTTTAGGATAAATTACCGAAATTTATTGATAGTTCTCATGATACTTTTTATCTATATATATTAAATAAATATATAATATATATTTATATATAGTTATATTATATTATTATATAATATTGATTATAATAATATATATTATATTATAATACAATAAATAAAATTTACCGACTAATAGAAAAATGATTTATCTATTTGCGAGGTGGACAAGATTTTCCTTCAATTTTATAGGTAAATACTATTTATTAAAAAATTATTTATCTATCTAAAAAAAGATGAGAATATGGATAAGTTAGTCAATAAAAAATTTAACTAATTTTTTTAATGATATTTATCCTCCAAAGAATAGGTTGTGTTGGGGAATACCGACCGACCCCGCTCATGCCGACTTATAACCGGGCATACCCGACCGACCGACCGACCGACCGATCGTCGGTGCCGTGACCAACCGATCGATGGCTCTCTACCGATCGAGGATATGTCGGCCGGGCAGACCTCTCTGCCCTCCCGACCGACTGCACCAGGGGTCCGATGGCCGACTCCCGCGACGTGCCCGACCGACCGTCGGAGGGGTCCGAATCTCCACCCGATGCCACTCAGCTGGCCACGACCTAAGTCGGTCCTCTCGATCGCCGTACTACGGCCAGAGACTGTCAGTCCTGACAGCAGCATGCGGCACTGCCGCCTAAGGGCATTATCCCGCCTAGGGCATTGTCAACCCTAGTGATTTGACAGCCCACGCGACGTGACACTTTCACGGCGACTCTGACAGTCTACAGTGAGTTGACAATTCCTCAATTGTCTGCGCCATTAATGACGGCGCCATACTACGCTCCACTATATATATCGGGGAAGGCTACAGTGCTAGAGGCCTTCGAAACTGACAGGCTTGCTCTCCCTCTCTCTCGTTGAGTTCTTTGCTTTCTTCTCACTGTTGCCTAGTCTCCTCTCTGACTTGACCGTCGGAGGGTCCCCGCCGGAGCCGCCTCCGGTCAGTGCGGACTTTCTTTTGCAGGCGCTCGTTCCCGACGATCAGGCGATGAGGGATTGGCCGCAACAGATTGGCGCGCCAGGAAGGGGGGTAGACACTAATGACAAAGACAAGAGCTCAACGATCGAGAGTCACCGGATCGGCGAGGCGCTCTTCCCGCGGGAAGAGGCCTCTCCTCCACCCTCCCGGCGGAACCCAGCTCTCCGCACCCGCGGTGACCACGGAGGCGCAGATCGCGGCGATCGTACGACAGATGACCGTGCTGACGGACGCGGTCAAAAGCCTCCAGCAACAGCCGGTACGGCTGCCGCCATCACCGGTCGGGCAACCGGCGGCACGTCCGATGCCCTCCAGGAGCAGCCGCCGACGCCCGCGTCGATCTCCGTCGCCTCCGCGGGAGCGCCTGCCACAGCGCTCCCACAGAGAGGAGGAGGGGCGGCCGCGGCGCGATGCCCATCGGTCCCAACAGCTTTCTCCCTCCCAGCTGGAACGAGCGAGGAAGGAGAAGCGACCGCGAACGCCGTCCGCCTCCCTCTCGGAATCTTCCGGAGACTCCACTCCTGGGGTCTCCCAGCACCGGACGGACGACTACGAACGTCGGTTCGAGAAAATCGACCGTCGGCTTGCACAGTTGCAGGTGGACGGGCAGAAGTCTTCGAACGACGTCGACTTCCAGACCGCCAACCTCTCTCCCGACTCATTCTCGACGAACCGATCCCCAGTCGGTTCAAGATGCCGCACGTGGAGCCCTACGACGGCTCCACCGACCCAATCGACCACCTGGAGAGCTACAAAGCTCTCATGACGATTCAGGGGGCAACCGACGCTCTCTTTTGCATCGGCTTCCCCGCCACGCTCCGCAAAGCTGCCAGGCCTGGTACTCCGATCTCTGATCGAAAGTATCCACTCCTTCGGAAGCTCGAGCACTCTTTCGTGGCTCACTTCAGCACCAGCCGGAAGCCGCCGCGAACGTCGGACAGCCTTTTCTCCCTCAAACAGGGAGAAAATGAGACGCTCCGACACTTCGTGGCGCGATTCAATACGGCCACGCTTGAGGTCCGGACCTCAACGAAGACATGGCCATCTCGGCCATGAAACGGGGGCTGAGGGCGTCCCGGTTCACTTACTCCCTGGACAAGACCCTCCCCCGGACGTATGCCGAATTATTGGAGCGCGCGTACAAGTACATGCGCGCGGACGAAGGAGCCTCCGACCGGCGCTCGACCGAATTCAAGGGCCCAAAGGAGAAGCGAAGGAAGGGTCGGGACCCCGCCGGACCTAGCAGGCCCCGACCGATGGTCGGGTCTCGCCTCCGCGACGAAACCAGAAGTCGCCCCGACGGCAGACTCCAAGGCCGACACGCCCCAGGTATGACTCCTACACTCCTCTCTCTGCTCCCCGTGCGCAGATTTTGATGGAGATCGAGGGGGAAGAATACCTGCGACGGCCTCCGCCTTGAAGGCAAAAGGCCTCGACCGACGAAAGTACTGCGATTCCACCGGGCCACGGCCACAATACCGAGCAATGCATCCAGCTTAAGGATGAGATCGAAGCTCTCATCCGCCGAGGGTATCTCGATAAATTTGGAGGAACCCGCCGACTCGCCAGTGGCCGACCGACGACCCCAGCCGACTGAGGAAGCGACGACTAATCAGCCGACGGTCGGGGTCATCAATATGATTTCCAAGCGACTCGGCCCGAGGACGTCGGCAGGAGGGGAGCCGACGAAAAAGCTGCCCCGGACGACGTGATTACTTTTACGGAAGAAGACGTTCGGGGCATCCAAACTCCCCACGACGACGCTGTTGTTGTCTCGGCAACGATAGCGAACTATGATGTAAAAATTTTTTTGTAGATAATGGAAGTTCGACGAACGTTTTGTTTTACTCGACCTTCTTCCGGATGCGACTATCAACCGACCGACTCAAGAGGGTCCTACGCCCTTGATAGGCTTTGCCGGGGACGCCGTCGCGATGGAAGGTGAAATTACCCTGCCCGTGAGGTCGGCACCGAACCACGACAAAGCACGGTTCATTTGACTTTTGCGGTCGTCCAAGTGCCTTCGGCCTACAACGCCATACTTGGAAGACCCGGACTAAACGCCCTCAAGGCGATTGTCTCAACGTACCATCTCTTGGTTCGGTTTCCGACCAAAAATGAGTCGGAGAGATGCGCGGAGACCAACAGCTCGCTCGCCGATGCTTCCAGATCTCCGCTCAAAGCGACGAGTTGAGGGGCTCCCTGACGATCGACAAACTAGACCAACGGGAGGAGGAAGAACGGGGCTCGCCGGCCGAGCAGCTCGTGTCGATCCCGATAGCGAAAACCCCGACCGGAAGGTATGGGTCGGGTCTCAACTACCCGACCCAGAACGGCAACGGTTGACGGAGCTGCTGACGGCCAACGCCGACATATTTGCTTGGTCGGCAGCAGATATGTCGGGCATCCCCCGGAGACAATAACCCACCGACTCAACATCGACCCGACGATGAGGCCGGTGAGGCAGAAGAAAAGGTCTTTTGCTCCCGAAAGACAGAAGGCCATCGACGAAGAAGTGGACAAGCTGCTCGAGGCGGGCTTCATCAGAGAAGCCGCATATCCCGATTGGCTCGCCAATGTTGTCATGGTCAAGAAAGCCAACGGGAAGTGGAGGATTTGTATTGACTACACCGACCTGAATCGGGCCTGTCCAAAAGATAGCTTTCCACTTTCAAAGATCGACCAGCTGGTGGATGCGACGTCCGAATTTCGACTGCTCAGCTTCATGGATGCTTTGTCGGGTACAACCAGATCCGGATGGCGCCCGAAGATGAGGAGCACACTGCCTTCGTGACCCCCAAGGGCCTCTACTGCTATCGAGTAATGCCCTTCGGGCTGAAGAATGCCGGCGCCACCTACCAACGACTTGTCAATAAGGTCTTTAAAGACCAGATCGGGCGCAACATGGAAGTATACGTGGACGACATGCTGGTGAAAAGTGCGCAGATTTCGGATCATGTCCAGGATCTCGAAGAAACCTTCCGCACTCTACGACAACATCGAATGAAGCTGAATCCGACTAAGTGCGCTTTTGGGGTGACCTCGGGGAAGTTTCTCGGATTCCTCATTTTCAGCGAGGAATCGAGGCTAACCCTGAGAAAATAAAGGCAATCATCGACATGCGCCATCCGAACACCAAGAAGGAGGTCCAGCAGCTGAACGAAAAAATCGTCGCTCTCAGCCGGTTCATCTCTCGATCGGCTGAAAGGTGCCTCCCATTCTTCAAAACTCTGAGGCAGGCGAAGGGCTTCTCTTGGTCGGATGAGTGCCAACGGCCTTCGAGGATCTGAAGAGGTACTTGGCTTCCCCGCCGCTGCTTGTGAAGCCGGAGGTCGGGGAGACATTGTATCTCTATTTGGCCACCTCCCTGAGGCGGTCAGTTCGGTGCTCGTCCGAGAAAATGAGAGCCGAACCCATCAGCCTATCTACTATACCAGCAAAGTGCTCCGCGGTGCTGAAGCTCGATACTCGGAGATGGAAAAGATGATTTTCGCCCTGACCGTCTCCGCACAGCGACTCCGCCCATACTTCCAGGCGCATGCCATTGTGGTTCTCACCAACCAGCCCTGAGGGCGATATTGCGCCGACCTGATACATCGGGACGACTGCGAAGTGGGCGATGAAGCTCAGCGAGTTCGACATACAGTACCGACCGCGACCTGCCTTAAAGGCCCAGGTCCTGGCCGACTTCATCGCGAATGCCCGACGGCCGACCAAGGGTCGGAAGATGCGGACCCCGGACGAGACGCGGTCACTGAGCCTGACCCGCCTCCACCTGGGTACTGCACATCGACGGAGCTTCAAACGCTCAGGGGAGCGGGGCTGGGTTCCTGCTCACCAACTCGGATGGGGTAGTCACCGAGTACGCCCTCCGATTCGACTTCAAAGCCTCCAATAACCAAGCCGAGTATGAAGCGCTCCTCGCCGGCTTGAGGATGGCAAGGGAACTTGGGGTCGACAGCCTCCGGGCATTCTCGATTCTCAGCTGATCGTGGGGCAGGTCAAAGGTGAATTCGAGGCGCGAGATCCAGCCATGGCCAAATATCTCCAGAAAGTGAAGGATCTCGTAACGCGCCTCGGGTATTTTGAAATTTTTCACATCCCTAGGTCGGAGAACGCCCGGGCCGACGCACTCTCCAGACTGGCGACCTCGGCTTTCGACTCTTTGGGCCGGACGTTCGTGGAGAACCTCGAGCAGTCGAGTGTCGACCAGGTCGAAGAGGTGCTACAACTGACAGCTGAACCAAGCTGGATGGATCCGATTGTTCGGTTCCTGACCGACGGGGTCAGCCCTGAAGATCCCACGGAGGCCAGGCGGCTCCGATGGTCGGCCTCCCAATATGTGATCATGGATGGCCGACTCTACAAAAGGTCGTTCTCCCTTCCCTTGCTCAGGTGCTTGGGACCGACCGACGCAGATTATGCTCTCCGAGAAGTGCACGAAGGAATCTGCGGGAGTCACTTGGGGGGCAAATCCCTAGCCTACAAAGTCCTGCGACAGGGTTACTACTGGCCCACCATGAGGAAGGATGCGGCTGAGTTGGTCCGAAAGTGCGAACCATGCCAGAAGTACGCCAACGTACAACACCGACCGGCCAGCCAAATCACTCCTATTGTCGCTCCATGGCCCTTCGCTCAGTGGGGGTCGACATTCTCGATCCTTTCCCTCCAGCATCGGGCCAAAGAAAGTTCATAGTCGTCGCCATCGACTACTTCACCAAGTGGGTGGAGGCCGAGCCCCTGGCGCAGATTACCGAACGGAAGATGGAGGACTTCGTCCAAAAATCCATCATCTTCAGGTTCGGATTGCCGCATACCATTATCACCGACAATGGACGACAATTCGACAACCAAGACTTCAGAGACTTCTGTGCGAGGTTTCACATCACGCACCGACTGACTTCAGTCGGGCACCCACAGTCCAATGGCGAAGTCGAGGTGACCAACCGGACCATACTACACGGGCTCAAAACCCGACTAAATGAAGCCAAAGGCCTCTGGTCGACGAGCTGGGCTCCGTTCTGTGGGCTTACCGAACGACCCCCCGCATTCCGACGGGGAGTCACCTTTCAGTTTGGCCTATGGGACGGAGGCGATGATACCACTCGAGATTGGGCTGCCATCTACCAGGGTCGAGCGGTATCAAGAGCCGGACAACTCTGATTGCGGAGAGCCGACCTAGACCTCCTCCCCGAACTACGGAACGAGGCTCAACTTCGCATGGCTTCATACCGACAGAAGATAGCCCGATATTACAACGCCAAGGTCAGACCAAAGCTTTTCAGGCCAGGGGACTTAGTCCTGAGAAAGGCAGAAGTCTCGAAGCCCCTGGACCAAGGGAAGCTGGCTCCGAATTGGGAAGGGCCCTACACGGTGGTGGACACCTACGGGCCAAGGGCTTACCGACTGGAAACTCTGGAGGGAAACCGATTCTCCAGACCTGGAATGCCGACAACCTGAAGTTGTATCACCAATGAACTTTGTACTTGTTCATTCGGAATACAAATCCAGTTTCAAATTTCGGAGTTTTAACTCTTCGACTGACGATCGGCGCTCACCAAGAAGGTCGAGTTCCGACGTCCCGACTCGGACTTAGCGTCCGCGTGAAACCGACGGCCCGACCGCCAACGATGTATCGGGCGCTCACAAGGGCCGAACCATCCACGGCGACGGGAGTTGACACTCCTTCTACGATCGAACTTTCGGGCCAGACGATCGGCTAACTTACCGATGGAGCCCCGACCAAAATGCCTACGCGACCGCCGTCGCGACTTACAGACCGAGCTAAGGCCGGTCGAAGGATATTCGGCTTGCCACCGTCTATCACACGATGCGACCACAGTCGCATTCATGACTCACCGACCGATCCACGGCCGGTCGGAGGATATTCGGCTTACCACGAATACCACACGGTGCAGTACCCGACACAAGGGTATCGGGATCCGACTTATCATCGTTTCCCCGACTGAACGCGCCGGACGATATTTGACTGAATGCGTTGAAAGAGACCCGACTGCCAAGTCTTATCCGACGGTTGGTCGGCTTTCGACTCACAGCCGGGCGAAGGATGCCCGACTTAGCCCTCGACCATCGAAAGGCCGATCCAAAGTCGGGACTTGTTCTACCTTCGTGGCGGCACGAATTGCCGAACGTCCTAACTGATCTATATGGGTTAGCGACTTACGTGTTCGAATGCATTCCACAACACATGAAAAGAGAAAGACAAGCGGAGGAAAAAGTTTAAGTCCAAGACTTTGATTTCATTGAAGATCAAAATAGGCTTTACAAAGTTGGGCCGAAGCCCGAATACAAGCCAGAGCGAAAGCAAAAAAGAAAAATAAAAAACCGACTAATCATCGGAGTCACCTCCTCCACTGGATAACGACGGGGGACGGTCGGCGAACTCACTCTGCTTCAGCAGTCGGGGCCGCCTGATCTTCGGTAGCCTGCTCTGCATCTTCTTCGGCTTCCGCCCTGGTGGAAAGGCCTTCCGATACTGGTTCGACCGTCTCCTCCACAGCTGGGGCCTCCGACTCTAGCAGAACTATGCTGCTGAGATCAAGCTCTGGGTACAGGCTTCGAATGGCTTCTCGAGCATCCCGTACCCGACCCGGTACGAAAGGAAGCCGCTCTCCAGAAACTCTTCTCGGTACTCTTCCGAGTCACGAAAGTCTTCCACGGCCCGACCTATGGCCTCCTTCGCCGACTCTGCTTCGGCCTTCGCGATGTCTGCGTCGGCCTGGGCGATGGACAGACCTTCTTCGCCTTGGCAAGATTTTCGAAGCTTACTCGGAGCTGCTCGCGGTCGGCCTCCAGCTCATTGGCGAAGTTGTCTCACTCATGCTGAAGCCGACGGATGGTCCGGGACTTCTTCTTCGCGTCATCCCTGGCCGACTGCAGCTCCGACCCGACGTCGCCAAGGCTCCCTTGAGTCGGGAGACCTCCTCCGTAAGTCGGGAGACCTCCCCCTCAAGTCGGCCCTCCCGTTCGGCCGACTGTTGCAGCTGGTCGACCAGGATGACCTTGTCGGCTTCAAGGGCCGCGACCTTGTCTCTCCAAGCCATGCGCAGGTCGCCGAACTTCCGGTATCCGGCCTCTAGCTCGGATATATTGAAGACTAGCTGCACAAAACAAAACCAACCGTTAAGGGACCAAACTTACGGGAACTACATTGAAGGTAAAGGAAAGCGGAGCTTACCCGAATCATCATCGGATAGAATGAAGACAGCATGTCGGAGACACGCTGGTTCTTCATCACCTCGATGTCGGCAGGAAGAAGAGCGCCTGGCATAGTCTCCTGGCCAAGTCGTGGTTGGCCAGGCCCGACGCACCTTCGGGGAGTGGGAAGTTGATCGATCCTCCGTCGGTCGACCGTCCTTCATCGCCCGACGCCATGGGGGCCTTCCCTCGATCGGACGCCCAGGCCCTGACGTCGGAGATCGACGGCAGGCTTGAGCCCGACCGAGTTTCAACCGACGGTGCAGCAGCAGCAGGCGCTGGTTGCTCGGGTTCGTGAGCTTCCTCCCGATCCTCCTCTGCCTGCTGGGCGGCCGGTGCGCCATCTACCGACTCGGCCGCCCTTCTTTCGGGCGAGGCGGCGCCCTCCCCCGACGGCCCTCGGACGGGACTTCGACAAGCACTGTCGGTGCCGACAGTGAGATGACGGGCTCCGCCCCCGACCCGATCGGTTCGCTCGGCGGAGCTGCGTGGGGCCTCTTGGGAGGCCGCGATGGTCCGACCCCTTGCACCGACCTCTTTCGGACAGTGTACTGACGTACGTCGGCTGCCGTCAATCGTGATCTCGACGGCATATCTGCAAACAACGACAGACGGTCAGTACCATAAAGAAGAAACAAAAAGAAGAAAAAGAGGAAGAAAAATAAAAAATTGACCTAAGCGAGGGATCGGGCTGAGGCCGACGTCGTACAGGGCCTGCTCGGTGACGAGCTCCCTCTGCTTCGGCATCGAGATGTCTTTTAGCCGGTGGAAGTCCTCCCGATCTTTGGCTTCCACCCGACTGTTCTCATTCGGTTTGGTTCGGGGATTCCCCCAACGGACAGGGAACCCCCTAGGAGTGGAAGACGATGCAAAGAAGAACTGGTTCTTCCATCCGTGAATGGACGACGGAAGATCAGTAATGAAGGAAAGCCCCTTCCGAGGATTGAAGTACCACCACCCTCGGACTTTAGGGTGGGGTCGGAGGACGAAGAAAGCTCGGAAGAGGGAGATCTGAGGATCAGTCGGCAAAAGCCGACACAGAAGTGCAAAGCTGACTACTAGCCGAACTGAGTTCGGCGCGAGTTGTGCCGGGCACAGCCCGTAATAGTCAAGAATGTTTCGGACAAACTCTGGAATCGAAAAATGAAGGCCGGCCCGGAGGTCCTCCAAGTAGAAGGCCACCTGGCCCTCAGGCGGGCTGTTAACCCGACCGTCGGCACCAGGGGCGAACAGCCGAAACTGCCCTGGGATGCGGTATTGCTCCCGGACGCGATCGACGTTCGGCCCCGAGAGTGAAGAGACCTCCACCTCTGGGGTTGACCGAGTGTCGTCAGTCGGCTCTCCCGACCGGCCATCTCGTGGAGACGTTCTAGCCATGAACTGAAACGAGTGGCAGGAAATAAAGGAGAAGGAGATGGTGAAGATGATGATGGCCCTCAGAAGAAGGAGAAGGAACTCCTGAGAAGAAGGGAAGCGGAGGAGAGTACCTGGAATAAGGAATTACGCGGACAGAGTCTCGACAGCGAAATGAGGGGGGTAAAAAACTGAATAGGGGCGACCCTATATATATAGTGCTCCCCGACGGTCGAGATGAAGGCACGACCAACGAGGACTCCCCAGATCTCGCCATGTGGCATCATCCGGGCCGTCCGTCGGCCCGACAGTTCGATGCACCTATCTTCAGATCGAGCCACGTCACCTCCATCCGCTCCAACGAACCCGTCCCAATAGCCGCACGCCACGTGGCGTAAAGGCCGCGACGTTTCGTATCCCCGAAGGGACGGCGGGAACGACGGTTCTCCTTCCCGATGGGACGAGACGTCTGACACCGACAGGACGTCTGACACTGGCGGGACGTCCAACACCTGCAGGACGTCCGACACCGACATGACGCCTGGCACCGACAGGACGTCTGACGCCGACGGGACGAGACATCTGACACCGACTGGACATCTGACTCCAGCGAATCGCTCGGCATTTATGAGACGCCTGACATCATATCGACCCGCGGTACGGTCGGAACTTGGCACACAGTGAATCCACTCCTTTTCGCCCGACGTTACTGCCCAAACGAAGACATAGGCCAGCGCGCCGTCCGACTCAGGAGTGGAGGGGGGCAACTTTGGGGAATACCGACCGACCCCGCTCATGCCGACTTATAACCGGGCATACCCGACCGACCGACCGACCGACCGATCGTCGGGTGCCATGACCAACCGATCGACGGCTCTCTACCGATCGAGGATATGTCGGCCGGGCAGACCTCTCCGCCCTCCCGACCAACTGCACCAGGGGGTCCGATGGCCGACTCCCGCGACGTGCTCGACCGACCGTCGGAGGGGTCCGAATCTCCACCCGATGCCACTCAGCTGGCCACCGACCTAAGGTCGGTCGACTCCTCCGATCGCCGTACTACGGCCAGAGACTGTCAGTCCTGACAGCAGCATGCGGCACTGCCGCCTAAGGGCATTATCCCGCCTAGGGCATTGTCAACCCTAGTGATTTGACAGCCCCACGGCGACGTGACATTTTCACGGCGACTCTGACAGTCTACAGTGAGTTGACAATTCCTCAATTGTCTGCGCCATTAATGACGGCGCCATACTATGCTCCACTATAATATCGGGGAAGGCTACAGTGCTAGAGGCCCTTCGAAACTGACAGGCTTGCTCTCCCTCTCTCTCGTTGAGTTCTTTGCTTTCTCCTCACTGTTGCCTAGTCTCCTCTCTGACTTGACCGTCGGAGGATCTCCGTCAGAGCCGCCTCCGGTCAGTGCGGATTTTCTTTTGCAGGCACTAGTTTCGGGCGATCAGACGATGAGGGGATTGGCCGCAACAGGTTATCTTTTTTGTTGCTAAGCATCCTATTGGAGATTTATGGATAGATTTAGATGCCGGTCCCATAAGCGATGTTTTATTTTTTAATTTTTGTAAACAACTGTTTTAACAAAAAAAAAAATGATAAGAAGTTGCAGTATATGCTTAACACCGCAGTGAACGAAGGCGTTCAAAGGAGATGAATCAAAATAAAAATAAAAATAAAAAAAAGGGGAATCAGTCAGCTGAATCCTGACTCGGTACCCAAGCTTTCTGTTCTCTTGACTGAGAGTCTCTAGGTCTCACTCAATTGAAGTCCTGCAACTTGCCGGGCCCATTCCACTATTTTTGCCATCTCGATCAAACCAACTGACAAAAAGAAGGTCCATTAAATCTAGGCGAAATTCCGCGATTCCTTGCTTCGTTGCTTTTCTCCGCGCTCCTCATCGGCGACGAAGCGTACGACTACAAGCAAAAGCCATGGAAAGCTGAAATAGCATCGAAAGACGTTCCAAAAAACTTGACCGTTGCAACATTATAATGCCCATTATAGCAATTTCAAAAATTTCTGATATATTATATAAATAAAATTAGCTTATAATTGTTATTTATATTTTTTTTCCTAAGTTAATTAACTTGAACATATAATATCATTTTTTTTACAACTGTAGATTTTTAATGATAAACAATTTTCACTAGAAGAACAGTTATCTTATTTTTTAAATATATTTAAAAATTCGTTGAACTTTATAGTATTATTAAATATTATTTATTTTTATATGTGAATGAAGACGATGACAATCCACGGGCCTGATCATGTGTTATCATGCTGCCATAAGCTGCCAACTTAAATTTATTCTATTTCGAGGCTAACCCTTTCGAGCCTTGGAATCCAATTCCCATACTTTAATTGTCGGGACTTTAACCTATAAATAATCCTGACGTCGATTCTCGTAGCCCTTCTTTACGATGCCCCCCTCTTTGCTCACTAAGAGACCAAACCTTACACCTATAATAATTTAAGACAAGCTGTTTTCTGGCCACCAAACCTCTCCTGGCACTAGCTAATTGCCCTTGCTAACAGCCAAATATTTTGTTTGTTTTGCTTCTTTAAGCTAAGTTATGCAACCAAACCATGGGCCAAGTACTCTAAGAGCATATTTTGGTTCAAAGGAATTGAGCTTTAGAATAAAACAGGAATAAATAACTTTTGTTCTGATTGCTTGGTCGGAAAAATCTCATTTCTATTTCAATTTTAAGGAGTCATGAAAATATTTCTATCTTTTAAAATTCAATACTGATATTTTTTTAATATTTAAATTTTATTTTGAATTTAATTTCAATCATAAGACAAATGTATCAGTAAATTATTGGATGGATGTCTGGCCAGGATACCACCTCCCAAGATCTTTTCGATATTACGTGATACAGCAAAAAAATAAAAAAAAAAAAATAATCAAATACGTAGATCAGCCATAAAAGGGCTCGTCTCCACGGAGTATGCAAATTTCACTATGAAAAAAATTTTTACAAGAGGAGATATTACTCTCAACCCTTGTACACCCAATTTCTCTCTCATTAGAAGTTTTTCTCACAAAAGCTCTCTCTTTTGGAAGACCCCCTGAACCCCTGAAGTGACCGGTATCCGCTGTCCAGGAGCCTCCTGCTCCTTCTCTCTCAGCGGCGCGGTTCTTTCTCTCTTTTTGGGTTTCGTACAATGCGTCCACAGCAAAACTAGACCATACCGCACCTACTATTCACGCACAGGCCTTTTAAAGGCCTTAAACACATATTAAACACGTATTAAGAGTTCCAAACAACCCCAAATAACCCCCTGGACCGTGGGATCGTGATCGGGAGCTCCCTGGGCCGTCCGATCATGCTTCGGTCCACAAAATAGTACCGTGGACCGTGAGAAACACCTGAGAAATTTTCAGACGGTTCACAGACCCGGCTGTGGACCGCCCGGTCCATGGTGGACCGAAAAAATCAGGCCCAGCGGTGCCTGGGCCTGGGCCGGCCCGCGCGCGGGCTTGGGCCGTGCCCGCACTGGGCGCCTGGGCTAGGGCCGCGCCCTGTGCGCTCGTGCGTGGGCTGGGCCGTGTGCCCCGTGCGTTGGCCCCGCCTGGGCCGTGCTCCACCGCCTGCGGAGCGGCCCGCCACCAGCCGCCGGCGGTCCTCCGTCGTCTTGGATCTCGTGCAAGCTTCAAAAGCTCGTATCTCTTCCATTCGAGCTCCGTTTGGGGTGATCTTGATCTCGTTGGACTCCATTTTTTGCCACAAACTTCACTGTGGTCTCAATATGGATCAAATCTCGAGGCATCAAATCCTAACAATCTCCATCTCGACTCGCCCCTCCTAACTCCGAGAGCTTCTGGATCTCCTCGCCCCCATGTCTTGGGGCAATCGTCTGCTGATCATGGATGGGCAAATATAAGAGTCGAGCCAGACCGCTCGATCTCATCTCCGTCATACACTGTGCTCCTCTTGACCTGAGACCTACCCGGGGCATCATCCTGCGGCAATAAAAATCTCACCTTGCGACGTCGTCTCTCATCCTCCCGAGTCTCCTATCTCGTGCCCGATCCACCTCCACCTGGAGCTCCACCTCGCTCTGGACTCCTTCTGGCTCCCGAAGCTCCACCTCACACTGGGCTCCCTACTAGGTAATAATGTCCTCTGCTCCCCTTCTTCTCCTCCAGCACAATCCTATCGCCGCATAGCATCCTCAGGATTCCTCCACCAGCTATTGTCCTATAGCCTCTCAAATTCAGTCTGCCAAATGAGATAAGACCGTCTGAAATCGGATATGTATCAGACCTCCCCCAATCTCCTCACTGCACTATCATGTGTCCTCCAGCTGACTGTTCCGATGCCTCTAATCGCACAGCTCGATCCATCCAGCAGATATACAGTGCCCTCACTGTTCTTCAAGAAGTCAAACTGCTCCTCTCTGCAACATACATGATGGGTGCATGCAGAATCTAATATCCACTGCTGGGAAGAAATAGATACCTCATCAGATATCTCTAGGACATCTCCATCTGAATTGCTGCTGGTCGTCGCTACAGCAGCCACCGTCCGATTTTTGAGTTGAAGGCAATCTCTGATTAGATGCTCCAACTCCTCACACAGGTAACATCTGATTTTGCTCAAGTCCCTTCTGGACTTAAATCGCCCTCGTCGCGATCTTCTGTCGCTCCATCTACCGCCTCCTGCTCCTCCAGAAGCTACCAAAGCTGAGCTACCGCCACCTGAGCTCGAAGCCAGGTTCTCCCTCCTGAAAATCTTGTTCTGAAGTATCACCGCGGTGACCTCGTCCATCTTGATGGTGCTCTTTCCCATTAGAAGAGCAGTCACCAAGGACTCGTATAAAGGAGAAAGCGACGCCAGCAAAACCAGCGCCCTAATCTTCTCCTTAAGATTCTCACTAACACTAAGGAGGTCGGTGATGATTTTTTGAAAGTAGCTTAGATGCTCCTACACGCTCTGTCCCTCAACCATCTACAGCTGGTAAAACTGCCTCTAGAGAAAAAGAGTATTGGTAAGAGACTTCGCCATGTACAACTTCTCGAGCTTCGATCACAGCACCGTCGGGATGTCTCGCTTAGCACATGAATCACCACTTCATCTGCTAGGTACATGCGGATGATACTCACCGCCTGCATCTGTAGCTGTTTCCAATCATACACCTCTATGGTGGTCAGCTTCTCATCGCACAAGAGAGCATCGATCAACCCTTGTTGGATGAGCACGTCCTTCACCCTTACCTGCCACAAAGAGAAATTGCTCTTACCATCAAACTTGTTGATCTCTATCTTGATTGATCCTATCTTCTCCATCTTCAGTCTTGCTTACCACCACTGCAATCTGCATTCTTGTACCGTCTCACTCTGATACCACTTGTTGGGTGGATGTCTAGCCATGACACCACCTTCCAAGACCTTTTCGATACTGTGCGATGTAGCAGGAAGAAAGAAGAAACAAAACAAAAAACAATCAAATGCATGGATCAGCCACAAAAGGGCTCGCCTCCACGGGGCATGCAAACTTTACTATGAAAAAAAATTTTACAAGAGAAGATCTCACCCTCAATCCTTGTACACCCAATTTTTCTCTTACTAGAAGTTTTCCTCACAAAAGCTCTCTCTCTTGGGAGATCCCCCTGAACCCCTGAAGTGTTCGGCGTCCGCTGTCCAGGAGCCTCTTGCTCCTTCTCTCTCAATGGCACGATTCTCTTTCTCTCTTCTCGGGTTCCGTACGGTGCATCCACGGCAAAATCAGACCACACCGCCCCTACTGTTCACGCACAGGCCTTTTAAAGGCCTTAAACACATGCTAAACACGTATTAGGAGTCCCAAACAATCCCAAATAACCTCCTGGACCGTCAGATCGTGATCGAGAGCTCTTTGGGTCGTCCGATCGCACTCCGGTCCATGAAATAGTATCGTAGACCGTGAAAAATACCTGAGAAATGCCCATGTGGTCTACAGACCCGACCGTGGACCGCTCGGTCCACGATGGATCGAGAAAACCAGGCCCCAGCAGCGCTTGGGCCCGGGCTGCGCCCCGCACGTTGGCCTTGCATGGGCCATGCTCTGCCGCCTGCAGCCACACCGCCGCCGCTCCACCGGCCAGTCGCTGGCGGTCCTCCGCCACCTCGAATCTCGTGCAAGCTTCAAAAGCTCATATCTCCTCCATCCGATCTCCGTTTGGGATGATCTTGGTCTCGTTGGACTCTATTTTTCGTCGCGAACCTCACTGTGGGCTCAATGTGGATCAAATCTTGAGACGTTAAATCCTAATATAAATTTCATCATTTCAATTTTTATTCTAATTTTTTTTATCATAAAATAAATAAATCATAAATAACTTTATTTAATTTAATAAAAAAATTTTATCTTCTTTCTTCATCTGCTGTCGACTTTTCTAACCCTTTATTTCATACGAAGGATGGCAAGAGACAACGATTGATGAAGAAGAGAGGATGGATGAGAAAAATTAAATCTCTAATCCTCTCTCTCTCTCTCTCTGGTGATCCTAAATCAAAAAAAAAAAAACACAAGGTAAGAGTCTAATTAAACCCGCTGTATTTCACCCTACGGCCCACTCCAGCTTAAAAATCCAACATATTACACCCAGACGTATGGGGTGTATATTTCGCCCGAATGAATGGTTGATCTTCGTTCACGGTATTGACCGTTGGATCGCTCCATGCAAAGACTCGAAGCACTCCTGGGTCTGTATATATCCACCTGCACGGCTCTAGAAGCTAGCATTCCACCATCCAACGGTAGATTCGCGCGAAGGAAAATAAATCCTTCTCCAGGGAGAAAGATACAACCCCGTCAGTACTCCCGCATGCCTTTATTCCCTTCTCTGACCATTTCTTTTCTTCTCACTCTTTTTTAGCTCCCTTCCCCAACTTCGAACCAAAACAGAAACCCCCCCTCTCTCCCTCCCCAAACACACTTTTCTTATCACCCTTCCCGAGTCCCTTTCTCCTTTCAAATCAACATGGAAACCCCTCTCTCTCTCCCTCTCCACACGGGCACACTTTTTTTCCTTCTTGCTCTTGGGGAGAGAGAAGACTAAGAAGTTTTAATGGGGACGCAGCATCACAGAGTCTACTATTTTCTTCAGCTAAGAAGAGGAGAAGGAGAGCCACAACTAAAGGCGAGCTGCAAGCTCCCTTCTCAGATGTACTTCTTTGACAACTCCCCCAAGAAGCCCAAACGTCTTCTTCTTCGCCTTATCTTCCTCTTGATCCTCGCCTCTTGTAGCCTATTCTTCTTCCCTCGACTCCTCTTCTGCTCCTCCTCTCATCTTTGCCCTCTCTTCTGTAAGTCTTTCTCCTCTCGGAGTTTTATTTCCTGATCCAAAGTCTTTGGTTTCTGACCCAAAGTTGGTGATGGTGTTTTTGTTGCAGACTCTTTTGGAGATGAAGAGAAGCTGCAAGTCCTCCAAGTTGGAACAAGGGTCCCCTGTTCTTCTCCTATCCCGAATAACACTATCTGCTGCGACCGCAGCGCCTTTCGCACCGATGTTTGCTTCATGAGAGGGGACGTTCGGACCCAGTCTTATTCCAAGAGTATTCTCCTTTATCCCGGGAATAACGCGTCTATCCCCGCCCCGGCGACGGAGGAAAGGATTAGGCCTTACACTCGGAAGTGGGAGACCAGCGTGATGGCCACCATCGATGAGCTCCGCCTGACCGCCGCCGCCGGCGGTGGCGGCAGCGGTTGCGACGTCCGGCATGCGGTCCCGGCGGTGGTGTTCTCCGCCGGTGGTTATACCGGCAACGTGTACCATGAGTTCAACGATGGGATTATTCCACTGTTCATCACTTCTCAGAAATTTAACAGGCGGGTGGTGTTTGTTGTTCTGGATTACCATAACTGGTGGTTCACCAAGTACGGGGATGTGCTATCCCGCCTCTCAGATCATCCGCCGCTTGATTTCTTTGGTGACTCGAGGGCTCATTGCTTCCTGGAAGCCATTGTTGGACTAAGAATTCATGATGAATTGACGGTGGACGCAGAGCGAATGGAGAACAACAAAACAATTTTCGACTTCCGCCAGCTTCTCGACGATGCCTACCGGCCTCGAATTCGATCACTCGAATATGATGAGCAGCAAACAAGCCCCTGGCCATCAATGAACATTGCCAAGCGGCATAATTTGCGGAGTTCCTACCAACCGAAACTCATGATCATGTCAAGAAATGGATCAAGAGCGATCGAAAACGAGCTCAAGCTGGTGAAATTAGGCGAAGAGATTGGTTTCATTGTCGAGATATTGAGGCCGGACCGGACGACCGAGCTGGCGAAGATATACCGAGCATTGAATTCAAGCGATGCCATGATTGGAGTCCATGGAGCAGCCATGACTCATCTGTTGTTCATGAGGCCGGGTTCGGTGTTCATTCAAATTGTGCCGCTAGGGACCGACTGGGCCGCCAAGACCTACTACGGCGACCCAGCGGTGAGAATGGGGTTGTGGTATGTGGGGTATAAGATTCTAAAGAGAGAGAGCTCGTTGTACAGAGAGTATGACAAAAGTGACCCAGTGCTAAGGGACCCCAGAAGTATGGCCAAGAAAGGGTGGCATGTGACCAAGAGAGTCTATTTGGATCGCCAGAATGTGAATTTGGATTTGAAGCGGTTTAGAAAGCATCTGATTCGTGCTCACAAGTATCTGGTTTCGAAGAAAAGAATCAAACATGGCAAGGAGAAGTAGCATGAGGAGAGGTGAGCGGATTATCCTTGACTGTGATTACAGATTGTTTGGATTATTTCTTATACGTTTTATTTTTCGGCTATGAGTGTCGAAAGAAAAGAATCAACTGTCACACTATTGTGGTTGTTCAGTTTCTTGCGTACATAATGAAACAGTAGTTGAGCTATGGACTGGGAGTGGGGGTAGTACTTCCTGTGTTTCTTCTCTCTGATTACTTCCTTAGTCTTTGCATATGTTTTGTTTTTCTCTGTTACTTGTTCTGTTGTTTTGGATTACAATTGATTCTTATCTGTTCGATCGAATTTATTGATGTATCGATTGCATATAATTCTTGAGCGTTGCACCGACTATGGTTGTAGTTAATTTCTTCTTGGTCGATTGGATTAATTAATCTATTCCAATTATAATTATAGTCCTTGAATGTTGAAGAGAGGACACGGAGGTTAACAATTTACTCACATTAGAATTCTTGAAGGTTGTGGGTTGGTGGATGGTGATAGCATTTTTCATGTGTCCCTTCTCTCTGACTACATCTTGAATCTTTCTATTTATTTTGTTTGATCAATCATTGGCTGTAATATATTGCATCAAACTTACGAAACTATTTTAAACAATCAAAACTCCAGAGTGTCAAAGTTAGGTGAGATTCTTGATTGAGTAGAAATGACTTGGATTATTTCTTACAAGTTTTGCTCTCCAATTAAATGAATGAAAGAAAGAATGGTTAATCTATGGGGTTTTAATTTTTTGCAATGGCAATAAAACTGGAAGTGGAATGTGAATTGGGAATGAGGATCCTATTTCTTGTGCCTTTTCTTCTTGAATTATGTTCTCTTCATTGCTTTCCGTCTTATTTGACTTACAGTATCACTTATTTATGAAATTGGATTTATTAATATATTTTAGTAAATAACTGAGACTCTTGAGATTTTGTTTTCCCTGTGTGTGGGTTATGATGGTTGAATCCATGTTCCCCCCTCCAAAACAATGATGAATAAGACTAGTTCCAATTTAAACTAAAATAGTCAAGACTTTTGCAGGTACCAAAAAATAGTAGCATATGCTTTGCCCCTGCTATAATTTTCTCCTTTCACTTATCAGCTAATAAAGCCACTAGCAGAAGCATACCATTGATTCATATCTATTCAAATGAATTCTGCAATCTAAGAGAGGTGAGAAGGGTTATCCTTCACTGTGATCAGAGATTAATTGCACTATGTTATATATATATATATATATATATATATATATATATATATATATATATATATATATATATATATATATATATATATATATATATATATATATATATATATTCTTTCTCTGGCTAAATATAGATGTAGAAGAATATTCCTTCATTGGGGGTCTAGTTTCTTGTACACATATCGAACACAAAGTGGGGCTATGGGTTGGATACTGTTTACAGTACTTCATGTGGTGGCTTCCTGAATTTGTATTTGCTTTACTTAACTGTTTCTGCTAAAATGTTTTGTTATCATTGACTTTTCTCTCCGGTTGTTTCCTTAATCTTTGTATATGTTTTGTTTGGTAACTTGTTCCATCATTTGGGCTATGATTGACTCTTTTTTTATTGATGATTCGATTCAATTCATTGGAGTTGTTTCTTTTGAGAGGGAATTAATTAATGCTTAATTAATGGTGTGTTCTTTGGATAAAACAATGCTTCATGATGTAAGACGGAATTGGTCTTTTGTGTGGGACCATCAGAGGCACCACGGGAGTAGGTTTGGTGAGGACATGAAGACTAACTTCACAGGAGTAACAGTTGAGGTCTTTCATTATCTTTATCTGATTGACCCCATGGAGTCTTTGAGAATGATGGGGAAATGAATTCAATTGCCAATAAGCTTTCACTTTCAGACTGCCAATGCAATGCAAGCAGCAAACCTCTGGCAGGACAATGTATCATGTGGAAGGAGTTCTTTCATGACATCGACCGTTGGATTGCATCCTGCACATCTCTAAAAGCACTCCGAACTCCATTCATTTGTCTGCATAGATTTTGAAGTAACCATTGCACGATATGACAGTGGATTTGTGCGAAGGAAGGAGAATCCTTCGTTTGCACAAAAGATACAACCCCTGTCCAAATGTTTGAGCCTCTAGGGCATGGGTCAAAACATGTATGGTGATCGCAGTAAAGGAGAAATGGGGGTGTAACAGAGAAGATCAAATGGCTTAATTGGTTCATGGGTTGTAAAGGGGTGTAAAGTATGGTAACTTATGGTTCCTTTTTGGTCCATTCTCTTTATGTCATTGTAGCAGCTTCTTTGGATACTCATGTCCCTTGATGGATTGGGAAAACGTGAAAGCAAGTTGCAACTAGAAAAACATTTATCAAGCAATATATTGTGAGTAATGCCATGGTGATGGCGACTGGTAGGAAGGATCCCAATAGAAAAGCCGTGACAGAGAAGTTAAGAAATAATAGGTATTTGGGATGGGCTTGGGTGGTGGACCTCACTTTATTCAGAGTTTTAATTGGCGCGGTGGAGGGAAGACAAAGATCTCTGTCGATCTGGATCTTTATTTCTCCATCAAAAATATTGAAGTGCAAACTCAACACTCAATTCTAGCTATTTTCACTACATTCTGGGTACTTGGCCAGGTTTTGTAGGCATTAAGGGCCAAGTTAACGAATAAATTATTGAACTCAACCCAAGAATATGCTCGATGGCCAATATATGATCCAATACCAAAATTTGCAACTTCGATTGCATCTGGTTAGATCTGTTCCAGTTCGACTGATTCAAGGGGGTTAATGTCAAGTTAGCTTAAAAGCTCTTAAAGCAAGTTTGGATTTCTCTTGCACAATAGTTGATGATGAGTTTGTGTACGTAAGTTTGGGACTTGGACTTGCTGAATATAAGAAATCTAATGATCGAGGATTTTATTTAAAAAGATTAATCGAAAGATATTATTTAAATTTTTTAATCCTATATGTTTATCCAGGATCTCACAATACACAATTAATGTAGAATTAAATATGCAGCGCGAGCTCTCATATAATCTCCTTGTTGTTGGGCTAAAAATTCAAATTCAGTTAAAGTCAATTACAAGCACCACAATCAACTCATCATCAACCCTAAAAGGTGGAAGATCCATTGTTTCCACCTATATAATTATCCAAGATCTTGCATTGCACAATTAATATAGAACTAAATACACAGCATGAGCTCTCATATAATCTCCCAGTTGTCAGGCTAAGGATTCAAATTCAGTTAAAACCAATTACAAGCGCTGCAATCAACTTGTCATCAGCTCTAATTGGAGGAAGATCCATTGTTTCCATGTCTTTTTTTCTCATTGCCCAAAGCATTTCGATATCTAATTTTTATTGTCCCAAATGGTAAGTAAATTCTCCTTAATTTAGTCATCTATTTTTGGGATATGTTTATATACATTGAACACTATACCAGCTGTTGTTTTCCATTTCTTTTCTCCATTCTTCATCCTTTCTTTTTTTCTGTTTCCCTACTCTCCTCCTCCATATTTCTGAAAAGAATACAGAGAAATGGATCTTCTTCCTCAAGGAATCAAAGGATCAAAAACACAGATGGCATATAACCACAAAAAGGTCAGGCAAAGCCTCCTCCAATCCTTCTTCCTCTCATTGTTTGTTGCTTTTAACGTATTCTTATGCTATCAATTGCTTTTCACCACCTCCTTTTTTCATTTACCCTTCTTCTGTAAGCAAGACATAAAAATCAACAACCCAAAACATAATCTTAGCCAAACCCCTTGCTCCTCCCTCACCAACAACACCATCTGCTGTGACCGAACCAACTACCACAGCGATATCTGCTTCATGATAGGGGATGTAAGAACTCACTCCCCCTCTTCTTCCATTTTCCTTTACTCCTCTTCCAATGATACCAATCTCATCCCACAAGAGGAAAAGATCAAACCCTACACACGTAAATGGGAGGGACCCATCATGGTCCATATCGATGAGCTCCACCTTCGCACCATCCACTCTCCCAATGCTTCCCTCCCTTGTGATGTCCATCACAACGTCCCAGCTCTCTTCTTTTCTGCAGGTGGGTACACAGGCAACGTATTCCACGCATTTAACAATGGCCTTCTGCCCCTCTACATCACCTCCCACCACCTCCAACGTCAACTGGTCCTCGTCGTCCTCCAGTATCGCCATTGGTGGTTCACCAAGTACCAAGAGATCCTTGCTCAGCTCTCAGAATATACTCCCATAGATTTCTCCAACGACTCGAGGATCCACTGCTTTCCAAGTGCCATCGTCGGCCTCCACTTCCATGGGACCCTTGCGGTCAACCCTACTGAACTATCTGACAACAAATCTATCACAGACTTCCATTGCATGCTCGACAAGGCCTATAAGTCCAAAGTAGAACAGATCCCTTCGCAGAATCTTAAAGAGAGAAGTAGTAAGCCTCCGAAATTGGTGATTGTGTCTCGGGATGGGACGAGGGTGATAGAAAACGAGGCGAAGGTGTCGCATTTGGCGGAGGAAATCGGGTTTGATGTGGAGGTATTGAAGCCAGGGAACATGATGGCGATGGAGAGGATCTACCGATCACTGAGTTCATGTGATGTGATGATGGGGGTTCATGGAGCTGCGCTCACTCACTTCTTGTTCATGAGGCCCGGGTCGTCGATGTTTATCCAGATCGTACCGCTTGGAATCGAGCAGTTGGCATGGAGTTGCTTCGGAGAGGCAGCGATAAGGATGGGACTCAGATATGAAGAATATAGAATTCTCCCAAGGGAGAGCTCACTCTACTGGATGTATGGAGGGGACGACCCAGTGGTGAAAGATCCAAATGGTACGAAGGCCAAAGGATGGGAGATGACTAAAGAGGTGTATCTTGAAGGGCAAAATGTAACGTTAGATCTTGGCCGCCTAAAAAAGACCTTGGTGGGAGCCCTCCAATATGTGGTTTCAAAGAGAAGGTATTAGGTTCCACTGCAATTTGGTATATTTGATACACTGAATTAAAGAAATGCCCAAAAAGGCCAGAATTGTTGATGATTCAAATAGAATCATTTTCAGATTTGGGTGCAAACCCAAAGAAGATGACTATTTTTTATGTTTTAATAGTGTTTGAAGATGTTGATGTACAGTAAACTTGACTTAGAGCATAAAAGTTTTCTAATCTTTTTGATTGTTGCGTATTGAAGCTGAATAATGAATTTTGACATATTAAAGTTTAGGTCTTGAATTGTGAAAATATTTTTCATTTGAATAGAAAGGTAGTATAACATTTGTGATATAAATAAATAAATGCACCATAAATTAATTCCAATGTAGGCCAGAGAAATGTGCAATCAATTGATTTGCTAAAGAAATAATTTATTGCCTTCTCCTTATATACATCTGGATTTGGATAGTTGAAAACTTCAACTTTAACTCTTTAATTTTTTTAAGGCCCTGTTTTATCGTAGGATAGAAAATGAGGATAAATATCCTAGTCCCATACATGTTCCCTCCACGCCATCATGCACAGGATAACAAAGTTTTTTGTTTGGGTGCGGTAGCCGCAAATTCCCCTTTAATAATTATATAAATAATTCAAATACGGTAAAAAGATCAGTTAAAATGTAAAGGAAGGACAAAAATATAATTTTAAGGGTCTATTTTATTAAGTTAATTTTTTTACTAGATTCATGGATTGGATTGCCCATTTTTAGTATAGCTCTATCAACTAAATAACTCACAATCCAAATCTTGTTCGACAAAAAAAAAAAAAATGGAAGGGCATCTGGGTGTGGTTGATTGTGTATTTCATCAATTTCTATATGACCTTTGAGACATTTGGGCGAACGAGTGGTGTGTTATGGTTGTTAGATGATTGAGGGTTGATAATAGCAGATAAGGAGAAAAAGGTGAGTGATAGTGGGCGTTCTTCACCAGAGCCAAGCGGTGGGGAGTGCTCATAGGCTCGTGTTGCATAGGGGCCGTCGAAACAATCTCGATGGATGGAGCACTGGATCACACTGGAGGAGATGGAGTAGCTCCAACACTTCTTCACCAAAGTACTAGAGTTCCCCGAAGAAAAGTTGGAAGTTACTTGGAGCCAATGGAGAAACATCTTGGTACTGGCCCATAGTATTGGCCAGAGAGTGCCATTAGAGTGGGTGGTGAGGGAGTTCAAGCTTAAAAGGCAACTGCAATATGATCTAAAACTGTTTGCCCTGGCGGAGGAACACCATCTTGTATGGTTCCAATCAGAGGAGGATTACAGGAAGGTGCTCGATGGGGGGCTATGGCTGGTTGCCGGCCAACTCATGGTGGTGGAGTCATGGGTTCCAAACTTTGTCCTTGGGACCAACAAAATCCAATGAACAATGGTTTGAATTTGGCTTTCTGGCCTGTCGATGGACTATGGGGATGAGGACATATTGTTGGGGATTGCAAAGGAGACTGAAAAATTTGTTAGACTTGATGACTTTACTGATCGTTATCGAAAGCTCAGATTCGCTAGGATTCGAGTGGAGGTTGATGCGAAGGAACTCTTGAAACTAGGGGTGTCCATCAGGAGGAGTACAGGGTTGTTTTGGT
This sequence comes from Elaeis guineensis, assembly GCF_000442705.2. NCBI lineage: Eukaryota > Viridiplantae > Streptophyta > Magnoliopsida > Arecales > Arecaceae > Elaeis > Elaeis guineensis. The sequence continues at coordinate 11,727,382 of NC_025999.2, read as the reverse complement.
AGCCGTTCGTGCATGAGAATGTGCCGATGGTGTACTATCGATGTGAGTGGATGGGCCATGACGATGGTGACTGCAGCTTCTCGCTGAAGGAGAAGGTGGATTGGGGTCATGGGTTTCAATCGGAGAATTTCCTCGTGAGCTCCATGATGGTGGAGAAAGCGGTGGTGGAGAGTGAGCAATTGCCGAAGATCATTAGGCCTTAGATGGGGTTGTGAGTGGCTACCTCAAGAATCTGACAGCCTAAACCAGTTAGGGCTTCGACAAAAGTGGAGAAGATGATCGATTTCAATCCAGATTCGTTGGCTCCAAGTTCATCCCCTTCCCGACCAAGCTCGCCACATCAACTGGCCAGCTCCCCTGGATCGCCGTCGAATTCCGACGGCTAGCAGAAGCCGATCAAATTTGTTTATCGTCGTTCATCAGAGAAGGCTCGAAAGAGCCCTGACTCGGCCCGAGTCGAAAACGATGAGGGAAGCACGAGATTCAGGATTCAATCCAAGTTGGGCCTTGGCCTGGAGGCAATGGAGGATGGAATCGGGCGAGCCCAAGCCCACACGACCAGTATATGGTGGAGGCTGGCTGGTCTTCCCTGAAAAGGGCCCATAGCCCGATCCGAAAGTCAGCCCAAGTAGTGGTTTAGCTTGTTTCTAAGCTGGTTGAGATAAGATTGCATGCTGAGTTGAATTGGGGAGAGCTTGAATGGTCTGAAGGTGGACATCTCAAGGGAGTGAAGCGACCTCCGACTGTGGACATCGCTGACATCTTGGGAGCGTCATGTCGGCCAGCTGGCAATGTAGATTCTGGGAATGGGGGGGAGCTCGACCAACAGTGTGGGAAAAGGTCATAGAAGTCTGTGTGCGAATGGAGGGGGCGTCTCCAGTGGCCGGCTAAAGGAGTCCTCGAGGCGGCGACCTGGGGTGGAAACAAGGAAGCCGGTCTCGAGCATGGACACCAACAGGAAGCTCCCATCAAGTGAGAAGACAAGCATGGGGGAAGTGAAGGGTGGAGTGGGGCTCAGGCCCAGGGGTCAAGTGGCTTGTCTCATAGAGAGGCTATGGCTCAAGTCAAGTAGGCTCTGTGTGCTTTAGGAAACCAAAAGAAGGCTATGGAGGGGAATCATGTGGCTAGTGAAAGGGGTGTCTCAGTGTGTGGGTCTCCTACTCCTACACCTAGTTTCCCATGAAGGTGCTATTGTGGAAAGTGAGGGGGGTGGAGAAACCAGCCTTCCTCTCTTCCTTCAGGAGATTATTGTAGCAATATAATCCTGATCTGTGTTTTTATAGAAACAAGATTGTCGGACAGAGTTTGGAGCGTATCCGGCATCACTTTTCTGCTACTTAGGGATTCTATGCCATTGAGTCTCAGGGCCTCTCTAGGGAGATTATTGTTGTTTGAAAAATTAGCACAGCTTCTGTGGATGTGATGTACCAATGTGACCAGTAAGCTATAATTATTATTTCTGAAATGAAAGGGATCACTTGGCTTTTGTGTGAGGTGTATGCGAACACTGATCATGTGGTGCGTCATGCCTTGTGGTGCGAGGTGTCAACCCTGATCGACCAGGGATCCCAACTATGATGGGGGGTGATTTCAATTGTATTGTTGGGCCTCATGAGAAAAGGAGTAGACCCTATGCTGATGATGTGGAGTCCAGGGAGTTCAGATACTTTATGTAAGCCAATGGTCTTATGGACCTTGGGTTTGTCGGCCCGAGATTTAGTTGATGCAACAACCATTAGGGAGGGGTTAGGGTTTGAAAAAGGATTGACAGGCTTCTGGTGAGATCCTCTTGGATCTAGACCTAGCCTACTCATGTAGTTCATCATCTATGGCGGATTGCTTCCAACCACTGTCTGTTGCTGTTTGTTACTGACACTCTCCTCTCTCATCATAGCCCCTTCCAATTTGAGAAGATGTGGCTTTTCTATCCCCGATCCTAGGATATTGTGAGAGAAGTTTGGCACATGCCGATCCATGGAGATGCCAGATATAGAATCACTCAAAGATTGGAGCTTGCAAAAAGGAGGCTTCAGAGATGAAACAGAGAGGAGGTCGATGACATCTTTAAGAGACTGGAGGCTATTGAGACGTCCATTGTTGAGCAGGAGGATGGACTTGTAGTTAGGGAGTTTGCTATCTTTCAGGGGTTATTGTTTGAGCATCACTCACTTTTGAGGCAGCAGGAGGTCTTCCAAAAGTAGAAATTTAGAGTGCACTAGATCAAGAAAGAGGGCTGAAATACAAAATTTTTTCACTAGGCTACTACCATCTGGAGACATATGAACTAGATTCGGGCAGTCAAGGAAGCCGATGGGTAGTGGCTAATGGATGAGGATTCGATTAAATAGGAGAGTATGAGTTTCTTCAGATCTCATTGGATGGCACCTCTTGGGACAAGTTAGATCTTCCATGCCCCTACCCTAGAGCATAGGGTTACAGAGCAGGAGAATAGGGATCTTATTAATGAGGTGATAGAGGAGGAGTTTCATGAGACTTTGTGGTCAATGACAGAAGACGAAGTTCTGAGCCCTAATGGTTTTTTCCCCCATTTCTTTAGGTGATATTGGCCTATCATTCGCTTCGAGGTTGTGATAGCAGTGCAGGAGTTCTTCTTTATAGATCAAATTTCAGAGGTTTGGCAACAGACTTTTATTATCCTCATATTGAAGAGACAAGATGCATCTGAGTGGGGCATTTTAGACCTATTAGCTTATGCACCACCATGTACAAGTTATGTGCTAAGCTAATGGCCGTCAGGATGAAGCATATTCTTCCACACTTGATCTATCTGGAGCAAGGGGTGTTCATCGAAGGTCACAATATATCGAACAATATTCTCATTGCATAAGAATTCATGCATGACCTCATTCGTGCTCCATCCCACAGGATATTTATGATGATCAAGCTTGATATGGAGAGAGAGCCTACGATCGAATGAGCTAGAGTTTTACCAAAGACGTGCTACAATGCTTTGGATTCCATTTTCGATAGGTTGCTTGGATCATGGCGTGCATCCGTAGCCCGATATTTGCTATTCTGATCAATGGGACATCTTTGAAGTTTTTTTGTTGCAGTGTGGGGCTGAGACAAGATTGCCTTCTCTCTCCTTTTCTTTTTATTATGTGTGCTGATGCTCTCTCGAGAGCTCTTAGTGCTACATCCTTAAGGTCAGTGATTGTCTCCTGTGTGCTAGCTCTAGGGGCTTGACCGATTTTCTATTTTCTTTTTGTAGATGACTGTTTGTTGATAGATTGGACTACCATTTGGAGTGCCTTCAGCTTTAGGTCGATCCTGGAGGACTACTATGGAGCCTCAGGGCAGAAGGTAAATATTCTCAAGTCGGTAGTGTCCTTTAGCCTGAGGACACCGATACGGCTGCATCATTTGATTAGGAAGAGCCTAGGGGTTGCTAAGCACGGTGGGACTTTGCAACACCTAGACGTGCCCATCTTCGGACATAGATTGAGGAGACCCAAAGTTGAGGGTGTGGTGCATGCTGTTCGTGAGCAGAGCTGGAGGAATGGCAAGTTTGAACCTTGTCGATGATGGGTAGAGTGACCTTGATCAGGTCAGTACTTAACTCTATGCCATTTATCTGCTTTCAAATGTTATCTTGCCAAAGATAACAATGCTGAGGATTGAGCAGCTCTTCTAGAGCTTTCTATCGAGTTCACAACCTAGTGGTGGTGGGGTTGTGATCTAATGGCCTAAGATGTGGTGTGTCAATATTAGCGGGAGGGTGATTTGGGTATTTAGTCCTTGTTAGCTAGGTGGAAGACCCTGATTACTCAACATGCTGTCAGATTTATTCTATACTCAAACTCCATGTGGAGCACAATAATAAGGGCCAAGTACGGTACTTGAATAGTCAAAGGAGAGATCCAAGTTAGTCGGAGGGCCTCGGCCATGTGGAGAGAGATCTATGCTCGTGCCTCGAATGCCATTCTCCAGACGAGATGGATGATTGGTGATGGATGATCCATGAGCATTCTCTATGATATTTGGATTATGGATATTCTTTGATCTAATGGCCGACATTTGTGAGCTCTGAGGTGACTGACCAAATGAGGATTAGTGAGCTCCTCTTTGCCGAGGGCATAGGTTGGACCTAGCTGTCGTGACTCATTTTTCTGAAGAGTTGTTGGGTAGATAGGTGATGTCCTTGGCTATTCCTTTTCACTGATATCTAGACTGTAGGATGTGGGGCTCTACTATAGCGAGACCAATCACAGTAGATCTGTACTGTTTGTACCTATCGGAGGCCACTAGAGAGGTGGATGGTGTTGGATCTGAAGACCAGAGGTGCACTCGAGAGTGAGTCTCTTCCTCTGGAAGATTTTCTAGGGTTGACTCCCGACCAGGCGCATCCGGACGGAGTGAGACATGCATATTCAGGTGAGCTGCCCTAGCTATGGAGAGTAGGAGATGATGGAGCATGCACTTTTTCTTTGTCCATCTACCAAATGGGTTTGGTTTTTAGCTAGTTTGTACCTACGGATCATCCGGGCAACGGATCCAACTGGGGCATTCATCGATCTTCTAAGGTAGAGGACTGGGGATGTTGTGTCTAGAGAGACTGTTGTTCAAGCTATCTATATAGTCCAGTATATCTGATTGGTCAGGAATAGCTAGTATTACTTTTGAATCCAGGAGATGCCTGGCAAGGATCACCTTTGAGAGAGCCTCGGTTCTGGCCCAGGAGCTGATTGATTCGACCTTCACATCCTTGGAGACCTGGGACTCTACCCTGCTCATGTAGTAGTCCGTCGAGAGTTCATTATTTGGGAGCCCTTTCCTTTAGAATATCTAAAGGTAAATTTTGATGGGAGCATCAGGGATAGGAGAGGTGGAGCCGGCTTTGTCATACATGAGCCCAATTCTAGATTGATGGCGGCAGGGGGTCAGTACTTGACTGAGACTATGGTTCCTAGGATGGAGCTCCATACAGCTTGGGCTAGAGTTATCTATGCACGGACTATGTTGGGGGCTGACCATATATCTATTAAGGGTGACTCTGCTGTTATAGTGTCTTGGATTCAGGGGTGTCCACAGGGGCCTCCCAACAATCCTCTATTATAGGATGTATCTACCTTTCTCTCTGGATACACTAGATTCACAGTGAGACATGTTTGTAGGGAGGCAAATTCGATAGCACACTGGGTGGTGGCCTATATTGTGGAGCATACTAGAGACAGTTTGTGGACTTCTTTTGGATCAACCTGGAGATAATTGAGAGATATTTTATTTTCTAATCTTTTTGGATGTATTCACACATGACTTGTTTGAATGATCTGCTTTATCCAAAAAAAAGATTTACTTTTTTTCTTTCTATAGCTCAATAGGCCATAGGTTGGGATTAGGTCAAGATCTGGATGTCTTTATAAGATGTGAGCTGGACAGACCATCAGCTTGATTATTATAGGATTTTTGGTCCAATCATGCAGGAATATCTATATAGGTTCTACGGATTATTTTTAGCTGTGAATCACTAGATAATTGTTTTATCCCTCTCTGATAGTAATTTTGATGCCTCTAACTAGGAAGAGAAGATTTTCAGCCATAGCAGTGTTATTTTTCATTTGATAGAATAAATCTAAATCATAGTACCTCTTTGGAGTCATCTTGCAACCAAATTGGATCTCGAAAATTCACAAGGCATATGATCGGCTCTCAAAAATTTTTATCATTATATTCTTATATAAGATTTGCAATATAAAATCCAATAATATTTTTCTAAGCTTTCAACAATTTCATGCTTTGGGATATGAGTAGGGCTTTTATATCCAAAATAAGATATTGATTCTATTTTAGATATGGCCGATCATAGAACTCATGACCATATCATATTTCTTATTTGATTTACAGGGAAGGCCATGATCCCTTGAGCAATGTGTAGCTTATAGATTATACACAGCTAGGTATACATGGAAAGATTAGGGAATATACAAAGAATATATGGAAAAATATATAAGATAATATTTTAGGATCATGAGATTCTAAAATATTCATAAAACATTGTTAACTAATATATGGAGAATATTTCTAAAATCAAAAGATATTCTAGAATATTTTAACATCCCCCCTTAAACTCAAGATGATAGTGTAAAAACCAACTAAAGTTTGGATACCAAATCAAAAAATCAATTAATAGAATGGAACTTGGTAAAGTATATGTTGGATGATCAACAAAAAGAAATAGACTATAGTTGTGCAACACCATCTTGAATATATTGATGAACAGAATGATAATATTATTCTCAATGTTTATTGATGCACTCACGAAAGATATCATTGTGAGCGATCTAAATGATACTCTAACTGTCACAATATGCAGTAATAGCACATCAATGTGTAACCCCATATCCTTGCTAAGCCAACAAAGCCTGATGATAGTATCAGTCAAAGCACAACACTCTGTATTGAAGCGAGCTATCACAGTTTGCTTTTTACTATGCTAAGAAATAAGAATCCTCTAACAAGAAGTAATAACCCATGGTAGAGTATTCCCGGTTAGCATCAGAGAAAGCAAGCAAATATAAACAGGACCGAGCAAAGAATTGAAGGCCATAAAATAAAGTCCCTTTTACGTAGTGAAGTATCCGAAGAGTAGCAGCATAATGCATGGACCAAGAAGCAGTCATAAACTAACTAGCAATGTGGACTGCATGGGCATTATCTAGATGAGTGACTATAAGGTGAACCAAACTCCCAACAAGTGATAGAGAGTGGCATCACGAAGGGTGTATCATCAGATGGAGTTAGTCTGACAGCAATTTCCAAAGGTGTTGGGATAATCTTATGGTCAGTCAGTTCGAAATGAAAAAAAAGATCAGAGGCATATTTGGCTTGAGAAAGAAAATGTCCATCTGACCTAGTGGAGATCTCAAGACACCAAAAAATAACTAAAGAGGCCGATATCTTTCATCTCAAACTGGTGCCTCAGAAAATCTTTGAGATCATGAGTACTTGCAACATCATCTCCTATAACAATCATATCATCATATGCTCTCTCATGATTCTAGAAATATGCCCTCATATATTAGTTAAGAATATTTTAAGAATATTCTAGAATATTTTCTTATATATTCTTTATATATTCTCTAGTCTTTCCACATATACTTATATATGTAATCTATAAATATCGCTTGTATTGTATTCTTTGTTTTCAAGCAATACAATACAGTGGCTCTTTCTTCGATTTAGTTTATTGCTTCCTTTTACTTTGGTATCAGAGCCGATGGTTCATTGTTGCCAATATACTGTGTAATGATTGTTCGTCACCAATATATTCATATAATCCAACCCCATCTCAAATATGCTGATGAACAAAATACTAATCATGCTCATTATCTTTCATGAACACACCAAACAGTCATTCTTAATATATTTGGTGCATTTACGAAAGATAATGAGAATGACTAGCATTTTGTTCATCAGCATATTTGAGATGGGGTTGGATTGTGTCAACATACTGATGACAAACAATTACTATTCAGCATATTGGTGACGATGAACCATTCGCTCTAATATCATAGCAAAATGAAGCAATAAATTAAAATTAAAGAAAAAATGACTCTATTGTATTGCTTGAAAATAAAGTACACAATACATGGGGTATTTATAGATTACACATCTAGGTATACATAGAAAGATCAGATAATATACAAAAAATATATAGGAGAATGTATAAGAGAGTATTCTAGAATCGCGAGATATTCTATAATATTCTTAACCAACATATGGAAGAATATTTCTAGAATCATAAGATATCCTAGGATATTCTCAATAGAGAGGACTCTCTATCTCGTTTATAATGATATTAGATGGGCACCCATGTTTTAGATTTTAAGTAACTTAAAAAAAAAAGGGGATCTTCTAGATATTTTCAAGGTATTATTAGCAAAAGGATAGGCTACTAGAAAAGGACAACTTAACAGAAAATAATTAACAGCTTCAATATTCGAATAGTAAAAGCAACAGCTACTACCTCTAGACCAATCCTTCCTCGATACTTAGTGTGAATCCACTTCTTCAATGCCAAGTGTTCCCTGTTTTACGTCTCTCTTACTCTAGTTTAAGCCAACCAGCACTTGAACTATTCCATTAAAGGATAGTTTTTCTTGGAAAAAAAATTTTATGGATTATAGTAGGTCTAGACGGGGAGTGGCCTTGACTTATTCCCCACCTCTTCCTCAATTGTGCATGCTAGTTAATGCCGGCAACTAGGATTTGACGTGAACGTGGCTTATAAGTAAATACATGCACCACAACAGACATTGAAGGTACCTTTTATGTCAGGGAAGAATATTTAGCCTATGGTTGTGGTAAGACTGTACAATCTGGAAGATTTCATATAATTTCATTTTGAAGGGTATAAAGCATTCTAGGAGGTATTTTAGCATTTGTAGAATATTAATTCTCATGACCAATATAATATATTTCTACTAGCTGTAGATTGGAAGCGCTGAAATCTCTAAAATTCTAAATTATTGAAACATGAAGAATATCAATCTCTAAAAGTTTACTAAATAGAAGACAATTTGTCCATATCCTCTTCTCTAATACCTCCTAATTAGTATGAATCTTGCTCTTCATCACTAGCTATTCTTTGTTTTATTTTCCTCGTACTCTAGTTTAAGTTCACAATATCTAATCAAACCCTATTGACTTTTTTTTTTGATACAAGCGGACGGTCACATTATTCTGATGCGAGAGCAGCTCAAATAATCAATATACAAAATATCGCACAGATCTGGCAGGCAGACATCCCCTGGCCTCTAAACCCAATCTCTCGAATGCTCCGCCACAAAGGCAGCAATTCAGTCTGCTGCACTGCTTGCCTCTCGATAGACATGCTGGATGGACGATGCAGCGAAATGATGAAGGAAAGTCCAAATATCATGGATCAACATATGAGCCTCCTGCTGCTCCGAGCGACCCTGGATCCAGGCAATAACGGTAGCAGAGTTGCCCTCAATGAAGATTTTCTCCGCACGAAGCTCCGGTACAGCAAAGTTGATGCCAGTCCAAGCAACGTGAAGCTCTGCTCTTGGGACTGAGGGCTTATAGAGATTGAACCCTCCAGCTGCAAGCAGCCGAGCACCAGAACTGCGGATGACAAAACCAGCTCCACCTCTGCTCCCCCTGATGCTACCATCAAAGTTCACCTTGACACACCCCGAGGGAGGGGGCTCTATAGCGAGGCACACTATAGGAAACTAGTGGCAGCATCAAACCAAAGGTACTCTATAGCGAGGCACAAGGCTCTCTCAAGCACCCTATGCGAAGAAGCCACCTCATCCTTGAAGACAAGGTAGTTCTTAGAAAGCCAGATCTGATAAGCTATATAAATCATCCGTCCACCGTAGGAGTGCTCCCCCTCGTCATACTCTAACGGATCATGCTCAGGAAAGACTCTAGTCACGAGTCTCTACTCAACTCCTAGGGGTAGATACTGGCCTATCTCCAAATTAGCCTCACCCGTAGATAGCATATGATGGCATGCTTGGTCGACTCCTCGAGCCCGCACACCGGACAAGAGATCGGAATGTCTATGCCCCTCCCTCTAAGAAGAGTGCACATCGGTAGGCGATCTCAGGCAAGCTTTCAAAGAAAAAGCCTCACTCTAAAGTGGACAGCCACTCTCCACATCCGGGCTGCATCAATCCTCTTAACTGCCACCAGTCTACACATTTGGGTCAGATCAGGCAAGGAGATCTTTGGACAGCAAGACCGACCCCAAACCCTCACATCCCTGTAGGGATGAATCAAAATCAAAGAGGCAAGAATCCGATCATCAAGCGGATCTCCAAACAAGTGGTTGACCTCCTAGACTTGCCAACCCTTGCCATCCTTAGACATCAGGTAGCAGACTCACTCCTGAGCAGTCACCTCGCTACTAACAAATGTCAGCCAATGAGAAAGGGGTAGTCTCGAGATCCAAGCATCAAGAGTCATGTCAACCGAGTGGCTATCCCCAATCAACCAACTGACCTCATCCATCACACTGGGCCTCTGAGCATAGATCTCCTTCCAAATGAAGGAGCAACCACAAGCTGCCTAGATCAGGGACCTTTGGCTTCACTCCCCATATCGGGATCTCATCACCCTACTCCAAAGATAATTTGGTCGAATAAAAAATTTGATAGTATGTCTGGCGATCAAGGCCTCCCTTCTTACTAAAAGGGACTAGATCTCTAGACCACCATCCCTCATCGACTGGCAAACCACCTCCCAGATCAGAAGATATATCCCATGACGATCATGACTCGAGCACCAGAGGAAGTTCTGAAATCGGTGCTCCAGCTCTCTGAGACAAGAAATCGATAAAATCATGTTTGCCAGGAGATAAATTGGGAGAGAACTCAAAACTGATCTTACAAGAATCGTCCTGCCCATCAAGGAGAGGGTGGAGGCTTGGCATCCCTCAAGGCGCTCCTAGATCTGCTTCTCCATGGGTCTGCACTCGGCTCTCTGGAGCCGCCTCCCTGTGATTAGAATGCCAAGATAGGTCAGCATCTTGATCTGCTCCTAGATCCCAAGTCTCATCCGAACCACTAGCTTCTCGTAGATCCTCGTCCAGGGACTGAAGATGATCGAGGACTTCTGAAGGTTCACCATCTATCCAGATGATTGATAATATGCCTCGACAATGGAGGCAAAATGCTCCGCATTCTGAGCTGAGGCCCGACTGATGAGGAGACAATCATTTGTAAAAAGAAGGTACGAGAGCGATTGGGCACCAGGGGCAGGCCAGTAGGGCTCCAGCCTCAACCCCTGAACAGCAGTCTCAATGCTCAAGATAGAGCGTTAGCACACAAAATAAACAAGTAGGAGGATAGAGGGCAACCTTGACAAAGACCAATAAAACCTTATTGATTAAATGTGATGGAAACACTTCACTAAGCAAGTAAACTAAGACAGAATCTAACACAAAGTGTATACTACCTCCATAAGCCACCATTTGATCCAAATCCCTACATGCATCACATTATAGAAAAGAGTCCTCAAAATATTTTTTATTGTTCCACCTCTTCACCACCTCAATTGTGGTGGAGAGCAAACATTTTTCTAGCATGATGCTCCGTTGAAAGGTGAAACCCTCCACTCATTATAAAAACTCAGACTATTAGTGATGGCTTATTGCTGTCGCTAATAGTCATTTTACCGTCACTAATAGTATTAGGGATGGTATGCCATTGCTAAAAATCTGACAAAAATAATCTTGTCGCTAATTATCATTATTAGTGATGGTAATTTTCTCATCTCTAATAATGGTAATTAACGATGATATTAGCGATAAATATCATCATTAATAATTTTAATTTTTTTTAATTAAAATATTAAAAATTATTAGCGATAGAAGTTATCTTCATTACTACCATTGCTAATAATTTTTTTATTTTTTAATTAAAATTTAAAAAAATTTATTAACGATGGTAGAGCCGTTGCTAATAGTGTTTATTTTTATAAAAAATATATAATTAAATATTTTAAAATTTATTTTATAATTATTTTTTAAAATCTATTATAAATAAAATAAAAATTATTTAACACAATCATAAATAAAAATTAATTATATTATATTAATAATATAAATTTTATAATTTTATAAATTTATACTACTTTATAAGTTTAAAAATTACATATATATCAAAAAAAAAATCATGTAAGATCCTCCTCGTCATCCTCCTTATCTTCCTCCTACTCCTGTATGTCCTCTCCAGCAGCTGATGGATAAGAAATGAATATCCCAACATCCTATAGTGAAGAAAATAAAATATTATTAATAAGTTTCGATACAAAAGCATATATGTTGATGCGGAGACGTATATTTTGATATACTACTCTGATTCTTGAATAGATTATTCCTACATATTTCATTCGATGATACAGAGCTATAGACAATCCCAATCCATTATTTGGATAGTTAGATTAAATTTTTAGCCTCTAGGTCTTCTTTCCAGACTCAAACCTAAATATGTAAAGCTTCTAAATATAAAAATTTAAAATAAGTAAAAAAAATTATTAATAGACTTATCTACTGTGATGGCTATGACAACAAGCCCAACTGATTACGCAGATGTAGATTCTAGAGAATCTCAACGGTCGTATCGTGGACGGCATCTCGAAAGCTCTGAGGTCATTGACTCCAAAGCCTCTCTACGACCTCCTCTACATGTGCATCAGCCCATGTCTGGATCATCGAGCCTTGAGAGGAGGATGCCGATAAAGAGTATCAAGCTACTGAAAGATCAAAACTGTGATCGAATCCTATGACCCGGCTCTTACTCACCCTTTCGATAGCCTTGAGCCACGAACATCTCTCAGGCTGCATCACGAGCCCCCGATGGCTAACTGGAGAACTCGTTCATCAGCCCAGGTATCTATCATCGGATGACCTTGGTAATCATACGAGGCACCCCAATCTCTGTAAATGCACTGCAAAATTGATTTTGAATAATAAATGTTAGACTCTACAATGGCTAAATTTTAAACAAATTCAGTGAAGATATAGTACTTACCAGTGGCGCTGAATATGGATGAGCTCTCTATCCTCTGATCAGATTAAAGGTACCACGAGCCAGATAGATCCTCTACCACGCTGCTGACTCTGAGAGTTGAGTGCTGGTACATGTGACTGTGGGGTCACTGGTGACCCCACGACGTCTAAATCTGAGAGTATTAAGATATCGTAAAGAATGTTATATTAGATAATAAAGGATAAAATAACACAAAAAAAATATCTAAAGTATTAGAGTTTACCACATGGTATGTGTGCCGTAGAATCATACGAGCTGACTGTATGAGAGCTCTCTCCTCCAGAGCTCTCTCCTCGACTGTGACGGCTTTGGCCTCGAAAAGATATGATCTATAATCTCTGAAAAAAAATTGCTATGTATCATATTGGATTAATTGTGTATCAGAATAAAATAATTATATATCATATTGGATTAACTGTGTATCAGAATAAAATAACTATATATCATATTTATTTAATTATATAACTTAATTTTGTACTATATTCATAAAAGTAACGTGGTATTTTGCATATTTGGAGTAGGAAGTAATGTTATAATAGTTTGATTAGGAATTGTAGTTGACACAAGTATTTGTCACTCGATAGAGTCTGACTTCTGTCTTTATAGCCATGCTGGTAAAAAGATAATACTTTTTTATACTTTTTTCTTTTTTTTTATACAAACAAACATATTATCATATACTGCTGGATGAAAATCACTTTTCTACTGATACATTGCAGATGCTAACTAACAATCTTACATAACATCTGATCTCTCTGATGGAGGATCGATATCGGTTGGTGGGTCTATAGATAGATCTGTTATGATGTGCCATCTGCCACAGATCAAGGGCAACATTAAAGAAGTATATACAATAATTAAATATAAAATTTTTAGGTTATAAATGCATCAATAGGTTAAATTTTAAGAAAATCCTAAAATCCTAAGGAATCAACTAGGATTTAAACATTAGAATTTAATTATAAAGAAGAAATAAAGAGGAGATTATGGCTTATACCAGTGGAGATTAAAGAGATCCTAGATTGATGAAAGCTCTCACAGATGTAATGGATGAAACCTTGATGATGTTGTAGCAAAAAGTTTTCATGGAGAACTACTTGATGTAGATTGTACAACCATAAGGAGTGCTTCATAGAGGAATCTTGATGAAATCAAAGATTTGTGTGATGGAATTCCATCCATACCTAGTAAAAGTCTTTGTATTGGAGTCAATCCCAAGATACTTTCAAGGATGCCTCACACGATTTTTTTTTTTTATTTTGGAGATGGATGACGTCCAATATTTTCACGATGTCTCGCACCTTTTTTTCACATATTTAGATGGCCACATCTTGTTTTCTTTTTTTTTCATGTTTTGAGATGGGTGACATCAATTTTCTTTTTTCCTATAATGCCTCATTTAGATAAGAGTCATAAGTTTTATATACTTGATGGAGTCCAAATCCTAATAGACTTGAGATAAACAGTTCCATATACATAGAAGTATAAGTTCAAATTTTTTGTTAATATTTCATGACTCCTGATTTTTCTCTTATTTGTTTTGATGATGCATGAAGAGTTGGTCAAGAATTGGAGATGTTATGTATTTGTACACAATTAGTTAGATCATGATGAGGTTGTGGTGGTTTATGAAGCCATCGGTTACATTGTGAAGCTCTCACAGATTTAAAAATTTTGATTAGTTATGTTTGATATTTATCTTTTCAGTCCCTTCAATATCCATTTAATTTGGATTATCATCAGAAAAAATAAAAAGATAACCATAAGAATATAGCAAGCAAAATTTATTGGCAACCATCAGGTGTTAGACATCATATGGGAACAAAAAAAAGAGTCCATAGCAATCTGTGGAGCTATTTTCTTCAATAACCATTAATTAAATTTGAATTATTAGTAGAAAAAAAAAAGAAGACAACCATAAGAAGAAGAAGGCAACCATAAAGCTCGTAAAGATGGATCTATCATCATATGCAATGTAATATTTTTAAAATTCTTAAAATACTAGATTTCTAAGTAAAGGACATCATTGTAAATAGGGACGGTCGGGATCACATCCCACACATGTGAACTTGGAGCGTACTAGATGACTAAGTCGTCTGAGCACACCAGCATAGCATTTAGGCAAATTCCATCCTGAAGGTTCTAAAGTACCGAGAGGGATTACAAATAGGACTGAAAATAGGTCGAGGTGGGTCAGGCCACACCCCTCTTTGAGTCCGATCCGAAAATTTTTTCGAACTCCGAATCGGGTCTAGGGCCTAAAGTCCAATCATCGAGCTACTCCAGATGCCATCGGAGTAGATGAGCAGATCAGAACTAATCCGACGATAGTCTGATCTTGAATCTCTACCGTTAAAGGCAATAGGACTACTCTTACCGAAGAGCTTTCCAAAGTAATTTCACCTTTCGAGAATAATATTGACTTTAATAATATTATTTAAATTAATAATATTAATATTAATATTTGAACTAATAATATTTAAATTTAAATATTATTAATTTAAAATTAATTATATAAATATAATTTTAACTATTAAAATTTTAAAAAAATGAGAATGGGTTGTGGTGATGGTGACGGAGCCATCATTGTTACCATCACTAAAAATCACCTGGCGGCTCCTGTGGTGGTGCTGGTCCGGCAGTGGGTCAGCGGCGTGACGCTCCGACGACTGGGCATCCGAATGGGGGAGGCGGAGGCGATGGTATGACGGCTCAGGGAGGCGGTCCGATGGCTTGGGGAGGCGGGCCGGGGGCTCGAGACTCAGAGAGGCGGTCGGCGGCTCGAAAAAGTCAGATTCGATGGTGGAGGAAAAAGGAGGACTGGAGGCAGCCGGTGGAAGGTGGGTCGAGTGCTTGGGGAGGCGATCGGGGCTCGAGAAGGTGGGAGGTAGTCGAGGGGCTCAAGATTCGATGGATGGGGGCTCGAAGAGGCAGTCGAGGTGAGGCAGACTAGGGGCTCGGGGAGGCAGCTGGGAGATCGAGGCTTAAAGAGACGGCCAGGGGCTTGGGGAAGCCTGATCCAGTGGTGGGAGAAAGAGGAGGACTGGAGGTGGCTGGGGGGAGGCAAGCCGGGGGCTCAATGAGGCGGCCAAGGCTCGAGGAGATGAGAGGCGGTCAAAAGGCTCGAGATCCAATGGATGGAGGCTCGGGGAGGCGATTGGGGCTCGAGAAAGCGGGATCCGACGATCAGTCGGCCGTCGGCAAGAGAAAATGGGATCTAGAGGCTCGAGGAGAGGGAAATCGGGGGGACAGGGTTGGTTGCTAGCAAGGAAAAATGAGAGGGGTGTAGGGGAAAACGAGGGCACGTAATTAGATAAAAATCATGGGAACTAAGGGGAGAATTGGGAGAAAAATTTAGGGTTATTAGCGATGGCATTCTAATAAGATAACTTCACCGCTAATAATCTTAGAATCAAATTAAAAAATAAAATTATTTTTTTATTAGAGATGCAACTAGCCGTCGCTAAAAGCCAAAAATGCCATCACTAATAATCTTTTTTTTTATGATTGTAAATTTATTGATCGCCATTTGCCGTCGGTAAAAATTTTTATTGGTGACTATAATTTTGTCATCACTGATAGCCATCGGTAAAAAAGATTTTTCTTGTAGTGACTTGACATTCTGAACCTCTTTCTATTCACTGAGAATCAAGAGTGTAGCATAGTAGACCTCTTAAGATATATAGTCGAGGTTGGTAAATTTAGAACTCCTATGTCGAGTACTACCTCATACAAAAATACTAAGCACACTCATCCTAACAAAGCAACTATCTTACCACAATGACCATAGGGTTTGGAACTTAAGCACAAATAGATCATTCACAATTAAAAGTTGCTATAATTTCCTCGTGCATGGAGGAATAAGATCATAGTTTAGATCCATCAAATGGAAGCTACCCATCCTTGGAAAGGTGGGCTCTTCACTAGGTTAAGCTACACAACAAGTTCCTTACTATAGATAATCCAGCCAAGAAAGGTATTGTTTGTCCCAACTCTTGCCCTTTGTGTTGCAATAATGAGCAGAAAATAGACTATTTAAAGATCATTTGCCAATACTCGAGATCATCATGGTGCAAATTATTACAAAATCTAATGTTTCCTCACCCCCAACTAAGCTGAGAGACTCAGGTCGAATGGAGACTCACCCTAGCAGAGGAAGTTAGGAACATAGCATTAGATGATCTACCATGATAGACATCATATAATATAGTTGCATATTTTTTAAAAAGGAGAGTAGTGTTTTAAAGCAGTAAAACTCTTGCATATCTTGCAAGGAATTGAAGAAGGTGACCAATCATAGATAAAGATGAATGAAGCATGAAGTTAGGAGGTTTGGATGGGAGCAATGTGGTGATGAATATAAGTTGAGAGAGCCATGTGGAATGAAAATCATGTTGAGAGCACATTTTCTTGGAGTGATGGGGGGAGGGAAAGAGTGGGACTCTAGGAAAACTAGAGAATCTATAAAGTTAGGAATAACATCATCCTCCATTAGATGATGTAGTAAGGGGCCCTAAGCGGTCATATAAGAGCAAAGTAGCACAAGAAAAAAAACTAGAAGTAAAATTTTAACTAGAAGAAAGAAAAAACCAAACTAGAACATGAAAAAAAATAGAAGAAAATAAATTCAAATCTCAAACTAGAAGAAAGAAATTAGAGCTAGAAGCAAAATTAAGATTCAATGGATAACTTAAGATCTTGCACTTTTTCTTCTTGCTGGACCTTCAATCTTGTACTTTTAATCTGAAAGAAGAGTGCCCTATAAGTCAACCACAAGTGTGTTGCAATAAAATTTTTTTTTTATAATTTTTTAACTCATGTAATGATATTTATTATTTGATAATAAAAAATGAGATATTGATTCATCATTTTAACTGCATCTTATTATGTCTAAGATTATGATGAATCCCAAAAATTAGGACAATAATTTTAGGAGACATGAATAGATTATGCTAGTGGGATCTAAAATTCTAAAATTTTAATCTTAAATATTTCTGATCATAGGAACATTGAGTCAAAAATCAATGTTCCAGATAGACTGGCACATCTTATGTATGCTCGATCGAGAGGATGGTAGATCTCACTAGCCACTTGTGTATGGGACACTAATATAAGAATGTAGATGTTCATTTGAAAATGAGTCCACTGAATTGACTCGATAAAAGAGAACATCTTATGGAAGCCTTACTTGCATGTCAAAGAAGGTTCTCTAAGTGAGAGTTGTACAAGTGATCTTTAGACCTGAGATCATCATAGAATCTTGTGCACATGAATCCATATTTTGGTTCATACCCAAGCATGGTATTAAGATATGTACGGAGTGCTCTAGATATGATGGAGTGTGTATGAAGGTTGTGAGTAGGTTAACATGAAATCGATCACTCTTAGTAAGAGGAGATCGCATCCTATGTATTCTCATTCCTAGATGACTTGAAAAAAATCTTTTGGCCAAAAGCAGGAAGAAGATTAGAAAGAGTTTCTAATACTTCTTCATTAGAGTTATCATTGATTAATTGAGAATTGATATGAATATGTGTTTGAGTTTGATATAATTTCATACTCATGAACATATTCAGGATGCAGGGATGATTGAAAGATTGAATTACACGATAACTTACCATTGAAGGATATATTTGATATTTTTATTAAATTTTATATCTTCTAGATAGTCATGATATATTACTAGATATTAATCTTGACTTATAGATTTGATCAAATTAAAGAGTTTAATTCGATCGTCAATTAGAAAGGATTCTAATTGTTAAACTCAGATTAGCTTGATTGGACCTAAATCGGTTAAATTAAAATCTAATCAAATTAGGTCAATTTACACCTGAATCTATTACTGGCTAGATGTGGAACCCAATGAGTCACACACATATAAAAATTAGCCAAGGATCTCTTTGAAAAAGATTGATTGAAATTTTGGATTCAATCAGATATCTCGATAAGTATGCTAGCATGTGTGAAAACCCTAGTACTTTTGGAGATCAATTTAGTCTCATCCCTTGCTAATTTGCTAACCCAATTTGGTGGGCATTTGGATCAGGTCGTGCCACCTAGAAACAACCAAAAAAAGGTATCATATCTGATGTTAACGCTAAAACCAAGTGTCCAAGTTGTGAAGGACTCTTGGCGCAAAAATGAAGAGCGCACGCGCTCTTTAGTTTTGGCATGCAGAAGGACTAAGAGTCCTTCTATTTTGGGTCTCTAATTTTTATGACAATTTGATCAGATCATGAACCACCTAGCATGCTATTTAAAGTATAAAAAATCATTGAGATTATGCATGGAATTTTTGCTACAACCTTGCCATGCATGCGAGGGATCTTTTGGATGCACGAAGAGATGCAAAGACTCCTTCTGTTTAAAGAGTCTTAGGCGACCTTTTTTGTCTGATGTTTTTCTTGATAAAGATCACATTTAAGTGTTGATCATGTGTGATAAATCTAAAAAAATATCAGACGTTGGAGGGTTGCTTTTGATGCCCTTTTCTGGATGTGCGCATGCAATAGAGAGAAGGCACTCGCGTGTCTCTCCGATGAAGAGTCCTTCTTAGGTTTGAACTCTTATCCAAATGGGGTGTCACTTGTTGATAGCCTTTCAATTTTAATAAAAGATTATGTGGCAAATTTTTACACTGATCTGAAGTCAGAAGAGATGCCAAATGCATCTCTTTTTGGGCATGCACGGGTGACAGAAAAATTATCAACGTATAACACCTTGAAGAGTCCTTCTATTTGAAGACTCTCGGATAAGTGATACGACGACCTAATATGACTTTCCAGATGAGCCATGCCTTCTCTATTGGTACCCCATTTGGTGCTATAAATAGGAGATGACAGATAGATTGATCACTCAATTCTTACATCCCCTATCTACTCCCTCTCTTACAACTCTAAGGTTTAAGACAAAGGCTTGTTCTTTTAAGACAAGTCTAATCCTAATAGCTCTAAGGGTTTAAGAGGTCTAGAAGAAGGTGTTCAAGTCTAGTGAATAGTTTTAAGAGGTTCAGACTTAGATCTGATCGAT
Organism: Elaeis guineensis; assembly: GCF_000442705.2. Classification (NCBI taxonomy): domain Eukaryota; kingdom Viridiplantae; phylum Streptophyta; class Magnoliopsida; order Arecales; family Arecaceae; genus Elaeis; species Elaeis guineensis. Next base: position 11,707,808 of record NC_025999.2, on the reverse strand, counting down.
TGGTGGCTAGTCGAGTTTTAGGGGCTAGAACTCTTGAAGCAAGGTGAAGGAGGAGCACTGTCTTTGGTTCAATTTCTATGTGGATCACCGTTAGAGGACGGACACTTGGATGCCTCATAAAAATTAGATTAGTACTATAGGTATTCTTCTTATCCAAATTTATTTTAATTATATTTTGATTGATATAATCAAGGGTTTTTGGGCACTAGGGTTTTTAGTGTATCGGGTGTTTTGAATAAAAAATTTAAACATCTATCCTTTTCGCTGTGCCATCGAGATCTAACAGTGGTATCAGAGCCTACCTTGATCTATATAATCAAAGGTTAAAATATTATCTTGATTGTGATGAAGCGTAGATTTTTAGTTTAGTTCTAGTTGGGTCAAGGGTTGAACCAAATTGAATATCCGAACCCTAGCATGTCTTAAATATATGTTTTAGTTAAATGCATGATGTATGTATAGAATCTTTTTGAGTAGTCTAACATTCGAATTGGGATTCATCACCAGGCTGTCCGATCATAAGAGCAAGTAGGGTTCAAAGATCCTCTTTTCTCATTCTATAGGATACTCTTATGGCGTGTAGGGGTGCCACTGTGATGTCCTAAGAAGAAGAACCACGAAAAGAATATTTTGTATTCATGCATATGATATGCTAAGATGTTATATTATAAGCATATTGTATGATTATAATTTTTTATCTTAGAGATATGATATAGTTACCATGATTAGTTGTTATGTTTGTTAAGATACAACTATAATAGTGCATCATTGTAATTGATTGAATTAAGATGTGCATAAGACCATTAAAGTCCTTATAAAAATTATATTAAGTCGTAGTATTGTGAACTAGTAGCTGACCTATTTCTTGAATCGATTAATCAATTGGTGTCTAAGGAATGTTTTAAGTGCGGTGGTTATTTAATTATTTTTATTTGCTGGTCTGGTCAATATTTATTGATGTCTAAGAAAAGCAACAGGGGGATCCTCACCAATCTTAACACTTTTCTTGTCAATTGGATTAGTTTGAATCTTGAATAAAGGTAGCTCAATATCTTGATCACTACATATGTCTTCCTTCATGCCTAATCAATATCCTGTCAAAAACCATCGTAGATTTGTTGTGATATCCATAATGCTTGCTATGAGGATTGATATGGGTTTGTCTTGGTGCATGTTAGATGCTTTATGGCATATTTGGATATGTTGTTTTATTGTGATATCCACAAGAATGGTATTTTTCAGATATGACTGTATGAAAATAAAGAATTTGACTGAACTAAAAATACTATAATTTATTGGGATATCCACAAGACTGAGTATTATTAGAGGCAAGATTTATGTTGAGAGTTGCATGAGATACAATTGGATAGATTTTCTTATTTTTGAACTCATTGAGATTTGTTGTGATATTCACAAGGCTTAATTGAGAGATTAAGGTCTCAACCCCATTAAAAAATCAGATTAATATTTTTTATTTATCATAGGAGAGGACTATGGTATCCGATAAAATAGTAGAAGACATAACTAGTTTAAAAAGACCTCATCTAGTTATGCATATTAAATATGAATGGTTTGCTTATACTATTGTTTTTATTTATATAGATTTAAGTCTGCATTATGGCTTTTTTATTTTCACTGCATGATACCATAGATAAAAATATGTTGATTGATCCCAACTATATGGATTGCTTGAGGAACTTGCAAATTTGATTTGTATCGGAGAAGAACTCTGATATTCTAAATATTCTTGACTTTGGATTAGTCAGCAATAATGAGAAGGCAAAAGATGTCCCTATGGATATTTTTTATTCATTTTGTGGTAAATTTGGATATTGAGAGAATAATTATAAAAATTATCTTGCAAGTTTGAAGCAGAGTACAAATACAGTACCAAAAGGTGTGTATATGATACAGACCTATTTTTCATTAAGTGGCTCAAACTCTGATACTTGGATATTAGATACCGTCTGTAGATCGTATATTTATAATTTATTACAGCGACTATAGAATATCAAAAGTCTCAAAAGAGGTGACCTCGAGCTTTATGGTGCAAGTAGAGAGTCCATTGCGCAAAGACTGAAGAAACCTATATGCTTGATTTGCCTTTAGACAAAATTTTAGAATTGAAAAACTGTTATTACATGCCAAATGTCATTAGAAATATTATTTCTATATCTTTATTGTTAAAACAAGGTTATGAAATAAGGCTAATGAGAAATGAATGCTCCTTTTTCCTTTCTAATAAATTTTATGGTAGTGGTTATATTGATAACAATCTTTTAATTCTTACACTCAATGAAAATATTTTTCATATTGAAAGAGATAAGAAAAGAAAAAAAAGATGTAAATATCACATATCTCTGACATTGCCGTCTTGGTCATATTAGTGAGTCAAGGATAAACAAGTTATATAAAGAAAAATTTTTTGATCCGTATGATTATGAATCATTAGGAACTTGTAAATCTTGTCTCATAGGTAAGATGACCGAGACTTCATTTTTTGGATATAGAGAGAGGATAAATGAGTTGTTAGTCCTAGTACATACAGATGTATATGGATCGATGACAACTCAGACCAGAGAAAGATACTCTTATTTTATCACCTTTACAGATGATCTATCAAGATTCAGATATGTGTATCTTATAAGACATAAATCGAAAGCTTTTAATAAGTTCAAGGAGTATCAATGTATGATCGAGAAAAAAATTAAAAAAAATATAAAGATTCTTCGATCTGATTGAGGAGGAGAATACTTATCCAATGAATTTTTTGATCATCTTAAAAGTAAAGATATTCTCTCTGAATGGATCCCTCCTTATACACTCCAGTTAAATGATGTAGCAGAAAAGAGAAATCGTACTTTGATAGATATGGTGTGGTCCATGATGTGCTTCACTAATCTTTCAATATCTTTCTGGAGATATGTCCTAGAGACTGCCGCATATATATTAAACAGGGTCCCTTCAAAGTCTGTTGTAGGCACACCACATGAGATATGGAAGGAAAGGAAGCCTAATCTTAAACATCTTAAGATTTGGGGCTGTCTTGCTTATGTCAAAAATATTTTTGGACATAAACTTAGTACTAGATCAGACAAGTGCAGGTTTATAGAGTATCTTAAGAAAATTAATAGATACTACTTCTACCATCCTACTGAACATAAGGTATTTGTTAGTAGGCATGTCACTTTGTTGAAAAATGAATTCATTCAAGAAGGAGGCAGTAGGAGGAATATTGAACTTATGGAAGTTCAGAATCTACAAACTGATCCAGAAATACCTATGGTTGAACCACAAGAAGATCCTCAATCAGAAGTACCCAAGGATGAGGTACATCCATAGTACACACTTCCTCTTTGGAGGTCAGATAGAGTGCGTCAAGCACCTCTAAGATGTGATTTTGTCATTGAGAATGATAATTCGATCAACATCATTCAAGATGATGATCCACTGACCTATTCAGAAGCTATCATGAGTAGAAACTCAGATAGATGGCTGGAAGCCATGAAATCTAAGATGGACTCGATGTATACTAACCAAGTGTGGACCTTAATTGATGCACCTGAGGGTGTGAACCCAATAGGATGCAAGTGGATTTTTAAGAAGAAGATCAGAGTAGATGGACAAATAGAAACCTACAAAGCTAGGTTGGTGGTGAAGGATTTCAGACAAAGACAAAAAATTGATTATGATGAAATCTTCTCATCAATGGCTATGCTCAAGTCCATTTGGATTTTACTTGCTATAGCGGTATACTATGATTATGAGATCTGATAGATGGACATCAGGATCGCTTTCCACAATGGTAATCTTGAAGAAGAGGTCTATATGACTTAGCCAGAGAGATTTATCTCAAATAGGAGGGCAAATCAAGTATGCAGGCTAAAAAGATCCATCTATGAATTAAAGCAGGCTTCGAGGAACTGGAACATCCGATTTGATATGACAGTCAAAGATATCAAAAATAAGGATGAACCATGTGTGTATAAGAAGACAAATGGGGGTGCTATTGTCTTCTTGATTCTGTATGTCGATGATATACTGCTCATTAGAAATGATATCTCAGTGATACAATCGGTCAAGACTTGGCTATCGAATAAGTTTTTCATGAAAGACTTAGGTGAAGCATCCTATATACTGGATATAAAGATCTATAAAAATAGATCTAAAAGGATGTAAGGCTTATCCCAATCACGATACATAAATCTCATATTAAAGAGATTTAATATGGAGGCAAGTAAGAGAGGTTACCTGCCTGCAAGTCATGGTATACATCTCTCTAAGAAAATGTGTCCTAAGACACTAGAAGAGAGGAAGAGGATGAATGAAATCTCTTATGCTTCGGTTGTAGGATCAATCATGTATGCCATGCTATGTACCAGGCCTGATGTAGCTTATGCTTTGAGTGTAGCTAGCAGATTTCAGGTTGATCCAGAGGAGAATTATTGAAAAGTTGTGAAAAATATTCTGAAGTACCTAAGAAGAACTAAAGATATTTTTCTCATATATGAAGGAGGATCAAAGTTGAAACTAGAAAGATATACAGATTCTAATTTTCAATGTGATCCAGATGATAGTAAGTCAATATCAGGATACGTATTTTTCTAAATGGTAGTGTAGTGAGTTGGAAGAGTTTCAAGCAGCAGACAGTAGTTGACTCAACTACTGAGGAAGAGTACATCGCTGCTAGTGAAGCTGCTAAGAAAACTGTCTGGATGAAGAAGTTCATCATAAAATTAGGAGTCATTCCTGAGATTGAAGAATCGATGCCACTCTATTATGATAACACTGTGACCGTTATTCAAGCTAAGGAACTTAGGTCTCATCAAAGATCCAAGCACATCTTTAGATACTTCTATCTCATTCGAGAAATTGTAGAAAGATAAAATGTTGTCCTTGAATGAGTAAATAAAAAGAACAATATAGTAGACCTATTTACTAAAATCATACCACAGTAGCTATTTCGTCGTCATCTTGATTGTATGGGATTGAGATACAAAGGCGATTGGCTTTAGTGCAAGTGGGAGATTGAAAGAAGAGTGTCCTATAAGCCAATCGCAAGTGTATTGCAATGAGATTTTTTTAATAATTTTTTAACTCATATAATGATATTTATTATTTGATAATAAAATGAGGTATTGATTCATTATTTTAGCCGCATCTTATTACGTCTAAGATTATGATGAATTTCAAAGATTAAGACAATAGTTTTAAGAGACATAAATGGATCATGCTAGTGAGACTTAAAATCTTAAAATTTTAATCTTAAATATTTCTAGTCGTAGAAGTATTGAGTCAGAGATCAACATTTCGGATAGACTGGCACATCCTATAGATACTCAATGGAGAGGGTGGCAGATCTCACTAGCCACTTGTGTATATAATACTAATACAAAGATGTGAGTGCTCATTTGAATATGAGTCTACTGAATTGACTCGATGAAAGAGAACATCTTATAAAAATCTTACTTGCATGTCAAAGATGATTCTCTAAGTGAGAGTTGTACAAAAAATCTTTAAACCTGAGATCACTGTGGAATCTTGTGCACATGAACCCATATTTTGGTTCATATCCAGGCATGACATTAAGATATATACAGGATATTCTGGATATGGTAGAGTATGCATGAAGGTTGTGAGTAGGTCAACATGGAATTGATCACTCGTAGTAAGAGGAGATCGCATCCTGTGTATTCTTATTCCTAGATGACTCAGAAAAAGTCTTTTGGCCAAAAGCAGGAAGGAGATTAGAAAGAGTTTCTAATGCTTCTTTATCGGAGTCATCATTGATTAATTGAGAATCGATATGAATATATATTTGAGTTTGACATGATTCCATACTCATGAACATATTCAGGATGCAGGAATGATCGAAGGATGGAATTGTACGGTAACTTATCACTGAATGGTGTATTTGATATTTCTATCAAATTCTATATCTTCTGAATAGTTATGATATGTTGCTAGATATCAATCTTGACTTGTGGATTTGATCGAATTAAAAAGTTTAATTCGATTATCAATTAGAAAGGATTCTAATTATTGAACTCGGGTTAGCTTGATTGGACCTAAATCGGTTAAATTGAAATCTAATCAAATTAAATCAACTTACATCCAGATTTACTACTAGCTAGCTATGGAATTTAATGGATCACACACATATAAAAATTGGCCAAAGATCTTTTTGAAAAAGATTGATTGAAATTTTGGATTCAATCAGCGTTTTCGGTAAGCATGCTAGCATGTGTGAAAATCCTAGCTCCTTTGGAGATCAATTTGATCTCATCCCTTGTTAATTTGCGAGCTCAATTTGATGGGCATTTGGGTCAGATCGTGCCATCAGAAAGCAGTCAAAAAGAGGTACCATATCTGAGTTAACATCAAAAATCAAGAGTTCAAGTTGTGAAGGACTCTTGGCAAAAAAATAAAGAACACACGCACTCTTTAGTTTTGGCATGCAGAAGGACTAAGAGTCCTTCTGCTTTGGGTCTCTAATTTTTATAAAAATTAGATTAGATCATGAACCACCTAGCACATCATTTAAAGTTTTAAAAATCATTAAGATTATGCATGGAATTTTTGCTAGAACCTTGCCGCGCATGTGAGAGATCTTTTGGACGCGTGAAGAGACACAAAGTCTCCTTCTATTTAAGGAGTCTTAAGTGACCTTTTTTATCTAATGTTTTTCTTGATAAAGATCACATTTAAGTTTGATCATGTGTGACAAATCTAAAAAAATATCAGATGTTGGAGGGTTGCTTTTGATGCCCTTTTCTGGGTGTGCGCGCACGCGATAGAGAGAAGGCACTCGTGCATCTCTCTAATGAAGAGTCATTCTCAGGTTTGCACTCTTATCCAAATGGGGCATCACTTATTGATAGCCTTTTCATTTGAACAAAGGATTACGTGGCAAATTTTCACATTGATCTAAAGTCAGAAGAGATGCCAAATGCATCTCTTTCTGGGCATGCGCACGTGAGAGGAAAATTATCGACGTATCACACCCTGAAGGGTCCTTCTATTTGAAGACTCTCAGATAAGTGATACGAGGATCTGATATGACTTTCTAGATGAACCGTGCCTTCTCTATTGGCATGCCATCTAGTGCTATAAAGAGGGGATGGCAGATGGATTGATTACTCAATGCTTACATCCCCTATCCACTCCCTCTCTCCCTCTCTTACAACTCTAAGATTTAGGACAAAGGCTTATTCTTTTAAAATAATTCTAATCCTAATAGCTCTAAGGGTTTAAGAGGTCCAGAAGAAGATGGTCAGGTCTAGTGGCTAGTTTTAAAAGGTTCAGACTCAGGTCTGAAGGAAGGTCTGATCGATTGGTGGCTAGTCGAGTTCTAGAGGCTAGAACTCTTGAAGCAAGGTGAAGGAGGAGTGTTGTCTTTGGTTCAATTTCTGTGTGGATCATCATTGGAGGATGAACACTTAGACATCTCGTAGAAATTGGATTAGTGCTATAGGTCTTCTTCTTATCCAAATTTATTTTAATTATACTTTGATTGATATAGTCAAGGATTTCTAGGCACTAGGGTTTTCGGTGTATCAGATGTTTTGAATGAAAATTTTAAACACCTATCCCTTCTGCTGCACTATTGGGATCCAACATAATCTTTATAGGAACTTAGCAAAAGAATTCTAGTCTCTTAGTAGAATCTCCTTCTGATTGTAGCCTTCCCCCATGAATTTTATGCAGCTTCTCATTATTATAAAAATTGAGAAAAAACAAAACTTTGTTAGCTTCACAATCAAAAAGAAGTACATAAGAGTTATTTATAGGTTCCAAGGCACTTATATTAAAGAAAACCTAAAGAGGTCCCTTAGGACTTGGCTAGCCTTTCAAATAGGCTAAGTTCTACTACAATTAAGATAAGATATCTTATTGTAAGTATTTCTAGAAAATAAAATTTTCTTCTAAAAGCAAAACTATGATATTGGATCAACTGAATAATAATTATGTTGTTATCATAGCCAACAGATACAATTTGGTTCTACATTGGGCAACTCATGTTCGAATAGTATGGCAATTATATTGTTAGTGTGAGTAAACGCTACGATTTCATACGTGTAGTTCAAAATTTTTTCTAGACATCTATGCAGCGAAATAAATAAATTAAAATAATTTTAATTTATTTACATACCAAATCAGATCTAAAAATTATAGTAAAAATCTTAATATGAATATGTACCCATGATCTGATATCTGAAATAAAAAAATAAACTGTTAAAAAAATAAAACGGAGATCGAATCTCCATACCTCGGATCTTGCAGATGTCTCAAATTTTGATATTAGCTGCGCACGCACCCGACCTCTGCTGGTATCTATATAGAACCGTTTGATTGAAGCATCGAGATCATCGGTGTGCTAGCACTTTGTAGATCTCGCTTCTCATCCATGGATCTTGATCTCTTCTTTCAGATCTTGAAGAAGCAGATCGCTGTGCAAACTCTTTCGTGCAGATCCGACGGGATCTGAACCTAATCACCATGAAGAGAAGAAGAATCCTTCTTCTTCTCTTCTTCTCTCTCTTTTTCTCTCTTAGATCTGATCTCTATCAAATATGGGCATGGACATGAAGTAGGGAAGGAAGGAAGAGGCGTTGGGGAGGAGAGAAAGATGTAAGAAAGAAGCCTCTCGCATCTAACGCATGCCACCTCCCTTCACGTGTCTCTTTTAATTTTTGTCACACCACATCTCAAATCCCACACACAACTTCTTCTTAACACCCAAGAGATCTCATCTCTTTTAATCCAAGGCGTTCAAAAATAAATCAAAGGATAGATGTGCGTTGAGATAAGGGAAGAAAGAAGGAGAGATGTCTCACGCCAACAATTAACGCATGCCCTCCTTCTCTAATTTTTTTATCATATAAAAAAAATACTTCCATGCCCCAATCTAAAAAATTTCTATCTTATTTTGAATCAAATTCAAATAGAAAAAAATTTGGATGAAAAAGACTTCCAAATAAGGCAGGGTGCCAACTCCTTTCACGCACGTGAAGAAAGAAGAATGAGAAATACAACACCCCACTTCTCCTTTTGATGTGATTTCTAGAGAGAGAGTCTTAAAGAACTTGGGCTCTCTGAGTCATGGTTCATCTGGTTCAAATAGAGCTCCAATTGGATTCAAATCAAGTTCGAAACGAGCCGAATTCAAAAAAGCTATCAAGCCAGATCCAATCAGGCTTGAAATCCAAATCTGATTTGGATAATTGAACCCAATTAATATTAAATTTAATTAAATTAAATTTAATTAAATTAAATTTAAATTAATTAAAATTTACTTTATAATTTAATCAGCTTCAAAAAAATTATAATACTTGTAATTAAGTCCTTGCGCTAACAATTAGCAGCTGCCAAAATTATAATGCTTACAAATTAGCAGTATCTAAAATTCAAACTATCAATCCGATTGATAATTTGAATATGATCTAAACCACTGATCAAGTCATGCTCCTTTTGTGTATGACCCCTCAGATTCTATTATGTCTAGTAGTGAGATATACCGTGATCTCTATCATAGTATCATCGAAACTCTTTTCGATGGGCTGAAATAATTCCAACTCACCTCAACAAAGATCGTTGATCCGAAAATAATCTTAGTGAGTTCTCATGATCCACCAGTGACATCTAGCAATATATAGTGACAACCCAGTAGAACAGAAAAGTGAATCCTTAGGTGCAGTTATCGTGTAATACAATCCCTCTATCGAGAGTCCCGACTAGACGGACATCATAGAGAACTCGTCAAATCCCATCGTCAGTCATATGATAGATTGGCTTGACTCGAGTTTATTTATGAATCTCGTAAAAATTTTTTTTCAGTATTCACACTTACTCTGGTCAGAAATTTTTTGAACTCAGTCTTACAAATCACATAGGATTTCTTCTTTTCTATCAAGATCGATAGATTTCATCTAAGTATATCCTACTCCAAACAACAAATTTAAACCTACATAGCCAACATACACAGTAAGGACTCATATGGCTAGGGATCAAAGGAACGTGCAGTCAAACTATATAGCCTCGTTGCGAATAGCCAATACATCGTAGGTTAAAGGATCAGTCACACCATTGCAGCATCGAGAAAATTACTGACGAGTGAGTAGACATCTAAGTGATTTCTTATGTTGATCATGCTCAATGCAAGTTGTTCTCTAACAACCACCTGTACTTTCACCCCAGTGTCTCTACACCACAGACTCGAGACTCATTTGCCCTAAAGGAAGGTGATCCATGCATCGATCTCGAATGGATTGATCACTGTTCTCCGTGACGATCCTTCGATATGAAGTATTTAAAAATTAATTACTAATGATGTATGTCTCAAATTCTCAATACTTTGAGAAAATACAAAATCATCTTTATTAATTTTTAGGACAAATCATGGACACATAAACATGATTGGTTATTAAGATTGCCCAACAAATATAAAACATGCTCTAGAAAAAAGTATGTGTCAGCCAACATTGACTTCTAGGGCACACATTCAATAGTTAGAATTGACTAACAAAGAATCTCGTACTATCAATAGATGCTAAAATGTTTTTTTACCATAGTCAACTTTGATCTTTTTTCTTAGTTACTTTTTCTTTATCTAGTAATATTTCCACCTTTTACCTCTTTCGGTGTATATAGGTTGTATCAATTCCTCTTAGCTTAAAAATATTTGGCTTAGTGTTCCTTATAAAGGTCGAGTTGCTGTAGGTTCTCAGTGATCCAAGTTTTCTCTTTGATTGCCAAGTCTTTCTTAAGAGATATTGTAAAATGACCTAGCAACTTGATCTCTACCATGTATTATATTTCTTTAGAGAAGGCAATTTACTAGTTAATTGGCTAGTATGTTGTGATTTTGATCTTGCTCTAGCTTAAACAACTTATTTTCCAAGTAGGGATGTAAATGAACTAAATATGAGTAAGCAAAAAAGGCTGCTTGAACTTAGTTTGAAAGATAAGTTAGTCAACTCAAGCTTGGTTCCAATTCAAGTTAAGTTGGAAATACTTGACTAAAGCTCGACTTGCTCAATGTTCAAGCCAACTCAACCACAGCTCAATTGAAGTTCAAGCCAACTTAAGCTCGGCTAGTCAAACTCAAATGGATAAGCAAGACATCTAATTTTGAATGGATAGAGTGGAGAGAGGATAGAAGATAAAAGATTAAAAGATCAAATAGAAAGATGAGAAGTGGACGAAGTGGGATGTCCAAAATAAGAGATCCATAATCGGTGTTTGGATCTTCGAGTTGGCGATATCAAGTAAGAGAATCATGGTAGACAAAGAAATGGTAATGGAATCAAGGCATCAAAAGAAAATAGTAATGGAAGCATGGTTGTAGAAGGAAGAACGAAGAAGAGGATAATAAGACAATAGAAAAGATGGATAGAAGGGGAGGAGCTTGGGAGAAGATTTGGAAAGATAAGCATAGGAGAAAGAGTTGGAGCAATATGATAGATAGCATGAGGATAGATAAAGATAGCGAGGTAGTGCGAGTGGGCTTAGGGTTTTCCACTTCTATAGTAAATAAAATTAAAAATCAGCCATTGGATCTTAATCTAATAGCTAAATGATGAGCAGTTGATTCAACCATTTGAATAAAATTTAGAGTATACAAAAATTCCCGAAGATTAGGTCGAAATTATAGTTACCCCAATAGTTTATAAAACCTACACCAATACCCTTCACATTTATTTCAAACCTATAATTTAATCCATGCCATTAGACTGTCCGTTAGGCTTAACTTGGACTCAAATGCCATGTCATTAAAATTTTTAGAAATGACCGTGATAGCCTCAACAATGTATGATAAAAAAAAAAAAAAAAAAGTGGGAACCCCTCCTCCTTCTCTAACATTTGACCTCCTCTCTTCTATCGTCCTAAAATTCGGTGTCCTCTCTGATATGCCTCAACCTTTCAACTCTCATATACTATTGATATTCTCCTAAGCCACCTTCTATGTTTTCCTCTCCCACTTGAAACCACAATGGCACCCGAACCCTAAGCCTCCTTTTGACAAGCAAATTATTAGATATTTATCAAAATTCTCTTATTTAAAATTAATGTTATTGCATGTAGTATCTTTTAATAAAGTTTATTAGATTTTTAATTGAATATAATGGATGTCCAATGAGCCTACTACTTTTGGTCATATGAATGTAGATTTGAATGTAAATTATTTGAATGTAAATTATTTGAATGTACATTGAAGATATGCTATTATGTGAGTTGAAATAATTATTTAATAGTTGTTTTTATCTTTGTAACTATTTGAATATAACTGAATGTAAAAGCAGGTATAGTTAGACAAGATATCCTAGTTTAGAAACTCAAAATGTATCAATAGTCAAGTTAGTAGATTATATTGCCTTGATATGAATTTAATATCACTTCATCTACTTATTGTTTTCTCTTATTAACTTATGTTGTTTGTTTTTTTTCTTAGCAGGCGACCTAAGGTCTCAACTCAGTGTATCTTCTTAGAGTAGCTCATCCTAGTTAGATTATTCCAACAAGTGGTGCCATTGTGGTTATATAGTATCAACAAAAGTTTTGCATTCTCAAAAAAATCCTAACAAGCTATATTATAGTTGTGAAGAACATCGCTTTATGGATGGGCATCTACCTACAAATGATCAATGCAAGAGTTAGGAGATGATTCACTCCAAGATATTAGAAGAGAAATTAGTGATTTAAGGTTAGAGTCAAAAAGATTATACTATAAGATGAAAGAATTATCTAAGAGTAGAGATATGACAAATCAATTTTTAGCTGGAATAATAGCACTACTTATTTTTATAATTATATTTATATTTTAGTAAAATTAATTAGATTAAACTTTTAAAAATCTTGCTAGTGTAATGAAAGTTAAATTTAAATTAGTGTGGTCTTATTTTACATGTACCCAACTTACATTAAAGATAATTTTTTAAATAGAGATATGTTCAAATCATAACAAGTAAAAAATGTACCCAACTTGCATTCGATTTCTGTGATTTTTTTAGACAACAAAAATCTGAGTAGTAGGAAATTTTGTTCCCCTCTTTTTTTGGAAAGCAGCATGTAAAATGAACTAGGTGGTTTCCTACTCATACCCACACATATGGTTAGCTAAATGAAAAGTGTTGAGCTAATATTGCTATGGCTTAGAGAGGTCTAAAAGCTTATTAAAAGAATATCTTCTAGAGATGCACATTCAAAATGATGTCAACATCATGCAAAGCAGTAGAGCATTTCAGGATTAAAATAATTTTTACAAAGCAGTAGAGCAATAGAACATTCAGTGAGATCATTCATAATTAAAGCAGTTGGTCTACATGGATTAATGCAACATGCTCTAGTTAGCAACTGATCTACTTTGAGAAAATATACACTACATGTAATATGCTCTGAATAACGTAGACATAGCTATTATACATGTTACATGCTCTTAACAAATATATATTAGGCTGCTGCATTGTATTCTGGGGACCAAATCAAAGCCTTACAAGATAGAACCTTAGATTAAAAGTATATACTCTGAACATGTATACCTTATAAAGTATATGCTTTGAACATGAATTAGGCTACTACACAAACAGAAGATAGCTCCAGTAAATAATCAACATGTTCAGAAGAATAAGAGGCTGCTGCATAAACAAAAAATGCTAAAGAGACTGAGAAGAATAAGACTTAAACTATACCCTTTCTAACCTAAAATAATACTATGCATATAAACTTAAACCACATGATAGAAATAATAGGTTGTACCCTTTCTAACATGAAACAGTAGTAAAAGATCTTGAATGTAAAGTGTTTGATTATTAAAATTACATGTTACCATGCTTTGATTAATTAATGCATCAAAAAGAGTAAAATATTCTTCTTCCCTTAATCACCAAACAAAATACCACAGATAAAGTTCTGACTGCCCTCATGGCATCAAAGGCACCAATTTTTTTTTGACATCTTAAAAAGACAAAACAAATACTAATCCAAATTGATCATTACTAATCAAAAGCACCAAACACTGATCATCACTAACATCTCCTAATGGTGCTTTGTTGGCTTTCGATTAAATCTATATTTCTCTCTGTTAAAATAGATCCGTCACTCTCTCTTCCACCTCCTCATAGCCTCCCCCTTATGCCAGATCCATTCTTTGAAGAAGATGCACCCTTTGAAGTAGTTCTCCTCTTTAAGCAAGTCTAATTTTAGGTGTTCCATCATTAATTTGAGACTGCTGGAATACATCAGCTTCGCTTGAGGGATGCTCATGTGTTTTTTTCTGCAAAAATTAAAATAAAATATTGTAAGTATTCTGATGTAATAAAGTTAAGAAAAAAATATGGTAATTCAAATCTTTTTTGCTATAAGATCACACTGCCAAGTCCTCTGATTATGGCCAAATACCTAGTAATTATCACATCTTATAGTGGCGGACCTCTTCCTCCTAATAGTTTTATCTTCTTCCTTTTTTCTATTTTTTTCTGGCCTCTCAAGTAATCTGTTGAGAGGTGGATGCCATAAATTCTCATCATTGTTCCTTGAGTCAAGATTAGTATTAGGTAATGGATGAAGCACAAAACTATATACTTTTAAGTATTTGGGTATTGTATAGTATCAATCACATAATTTCTCTAAATTTTCTCTGGTATAACCAACACATAGCACAACATATTTACATAATAGTCCAGTGATCTCCCACTCACCATAGGTATAACTTCTTCTACTCAAATCAACAACAAATTTCCTAGCCCCTTCCATCACTTGAAATTCTTGGTTGTTTGCTGGAACCAACTTACACACCCTTGAGGCTTGTATAGTTTTATCCAACCTAAACTTAGCAAATGGAGTTAATTTACTCTCCCAAGCATATCCCTTTGTATATCTCTTCTACAGTCCACTTATCACCTTTAGCCTCATATTCTCAAGCAAATCAAGAATGGGCTTGCTCCTAAACTTTTCCACCCATTGATTAAAAAACTCACACATATTATTTGTGATGCAGTCACTTCAAGCTTCTGAACAAAAAGTATATCTTGCCTACATTAATAAAGGTATTTCCATCATATGTTGATAAGCCTCGGCATCATGCTCCTTTATTCTCTTCATTACATGACTGTCAATGTGAACAATGTGGCTTATCATTCTCTTTATTGCATCATATGATTAGCTTCTATTTCTTCATTCTATTTTCATCATTACCTTGATCACATGACTGTCTTCATTCTCTCCATGAGATTTTTATTTCAAAGCAAGGAATGCTACTTGCAGAGAGAAACTCTTGAAATATATGGAATATCTTAAACAACCAATAGGACACCACCTATATTTAAGTAAGAGAATGGAAAAAAAGTAACACTTGAAACGTTCAAGGAAAGGGACCACTACAAGTACTTATACTTCATTTAGAATACTATATGAGAAAGGAGACTATCTATGACTATTTTTAAGAAAACCCACTGCATTTCTACCACTAAGCAACAAAATTGAAGATAAAATATAAAATCTACTGTCAAGATGTTAAGATTCCATGCATGTAGTTGGGGAAAGATGCATACATCGTGAAAAAAAAAATATATTAAAAAAATAAAAGAAAACATACCGTACCTCCAAGAACAAGCAATAGGCTTACTTTTGCTTGCAAAAGCTTCCTTGATCAAGGCATGTTCTTCGATTTGGTGAGAATAATCAAATGAGATGGGCCGATTTTCTAATCTCCCAAACCCTAATCTTAGGGGACAGAGGAACATGGGATGGGTAAAAGGGAAAAAAGATGGTGAAAAGGGGTTGGCTTTGACAAGCTTCTTTTCATCAAAAATTAACAAATGAAAATATTGTCATTTCATAGTTCTAAAAATGGTTTGAGTAACACCATTATAAGAGGAGGTGTAAGTGTAGGTTTTACAACCTAATGGGTACAAGTGTAATAAATGAAAATCTCAGAAAGATTTTTTTAATTTACTCCAAAATTTGGTGACTGAAAACCTCTTTAATATATAAATCTTGCAATAGATTATTTATTTAAATTATATAATATTTTTAATATATATGAAATTGAAATCAACTTATATTAAGCTAGAATGGAATGAGCTATACTTATCTAAAATCGAAGTTTAAAAATTCAGCTTGAGCTCAGCTTATCCATTAAATGAGCGAGTCAAGCTCTAGCTAAATATCTAGTTGAACATGAGATAACTTGCAAATAGTCAATCATTTAAGAACCCTAATATCTAGTCAATATAATTTTAATAGATAATAAAAATCTAAGTCCCTCTTATTAGGATAAAACAACAAGCATTCTAAGCTTTGGATGAACCTTAAAAATCCCATAAACATGAATATCAAAGCCCTATAAGCCCTACCCTATCGATGGATTCTAATTTAGATTGTAATTATTCTTGAATAGACTATTATTCATTCCTTAGGACTTGAGATACATCTTATTTCATTATGGAGCCCCTTGTCTCAAAAAGAAGAAGAGGAAAATGACAAGAACCAGAAGAAGAAGAAGAAGAAAAGAAATGAGTTGAATAAAAAAGTCTTATATGATTAGTGGTTTAGATCCATATGTTGCCTGCAAGCTCAAGATTGGAGGAAGAGGCAAAGGCTTTGTTAGTGAGAACAAGACCTTACCAGTCTAGCCAAAACCTAAAATGCATGAGAGGTGTAACAAAAATTTTATAAAAAAAATTTAAGGAATATATTTTTTGTAATATTAAAATATTAGATCATTATAAATTTATTTTTTATTTTATTTTGAGATATAATAGCATTAAAAATTTATTGAAGTCATGGAGATCCTTTTGACAAATAGAGTCTAGCTAAATAGGGGGCTTAATGCTATCCTAGTGAACTTTACTTATTAGTAACAACCCTTGTAGTCATGCCTGCTAAGAAGGGCTTGTTAACTCTATTTAGAATTAAAAAATCACCTCAAATTTGTTCAAAAGTAATGTCATAAGGTAAGATTAATTTCTAATGGTGCATCAAAAATCAGCATTAATAACTTGCTTCTCTTCAAATAAATATGTTCAAGTAAAGGACTTGGTTTGATAACCTAAAATGGCACTCACATGGTTTAATCCACTTAATCTATGAGGGTATCATTCACCAGCATGCACTACCATTGAAATAGCATAATATACTTAGTTAAAGGTGCAAAGTGACTTTGAAAATTATATTAAGGAAGATCTCCCCGCTCCTCTTGTCCT
This sequence comes from Elaeis guineensis, assembly GCF_000442705.2. NCBI lineage: Eukaryota > Viridiplantae > Streptophyta > Magnoliopsida > Arecales > Arecaceae > Elaeis > Elaeis guineensis. The sequence goes on along the minus strand of NC_025999.2, from coordinate 11,690,607 downwards.
ACTCTTGTCTTTGAATTTCAGTATTTTCATCATTTTTTATGATTTTTTTTGATTGGTGAAAGGTTATTGCAACCAATCAACCACCAGTAATGGTTTTTCAGGAATAAATTCATAAAAATATATTAGCTTCATCATTATATGCATCAAATTACAAATAACACTATATTATCATATGGGAAATCATAGCATCAATGTCTCCTCTCATAAGATCAAATTTGATTAGATCATGTAAACATTATTCTATTAAATATATATATATATATATAAACTAAAATAATACACGGTTATTAGAGATGGCATTCCGTGTTGACACATAAAATTATAGGATAATCTCTTATAATACCACATGTCAAGTTTTATTTTTTTTTATTTTTTAAATAAAAAATAAAAACATAAATACTATGATCAAAAAAAATTTATCTATCTATATAATCTATATAATAATAGTAAATCAATATACGGCTATTAGGAGTGGCACATTTCGTATTGATACATAAGATTATAAGATAATCTTCTAGAATAAAGTAATACATGGGTATTAAGGATGGCATTCTGTATTGATAAATAAGATTTTAAGATAATTTTTCACAATACTACGTCTCAAGTTTTATTTTTTATCTTTTTTAAAATAAAAAATAGAAGTATAAATAGTACAATCAAAAAAATTTATCTATCTATATAATCTATATAATAATAGTAAAGCAATACATGGATATTAAGAGTGATATTCTATATTGACACGTAAGATTATAGAATAATCTCTCATAATACCATATGTCAAATTTTATTTTTTTATTTTTTATATTTTTTAAATAAAAAATAAAAGCATAAATAATATGATAAAAAAAATCTATCTATCTATATAATTTATATAACAATAGCAAAGTAATATATGGATATTAGGGGTGGTATTCTATATTGATACGTAAGATTATAGGATAATCTCCCGTAATGTCATGTATCAAGTTTTATTTTTTTATATTATTTAAATAAAAAATAAAAAATAAAAGTATAAATAGTATAATAAAAAAAATCTATCTATATAATAAAAGTAAATCAATACACGGGTATTAGGGGTGACATTCTATATTGACACATAAGATTATAGGATAAGCTTCCATAATGCCAAGTGTCAAATTTTATTTTATTTTATTTTTTATATTTTTTAAATAAAAAATAAAAATATTAAATAGTATGATAAAAAAATAATATCAAATACAACAACTTTCACCAATTTGAGAAGCCATATTTGGAAAGAAGAACTTCCAAAGACCCTTTTGATCTTATCATGAGATTAATTAATCAGAGCAATATTTTAATATAAAATATTATCATTATTATCAATTAAATCTCTGCACAGGGTTCAGTGCTAGCATGTGTGTAGATTATGAGCCATATGATGACTTATCCTAATCTTGAGATATTTTGACATTTAACAGTATCATAGCCATCCATCAGAAAATACGTGTGAATGATGAAGCCCATTTACTACAGACTTGAAATGTGCCCAACTTTTGTGATGCAACAGAAGCTAAAATAAGGCTGGAAGTGGGCCAAGCCGGATCGGGCTATACCCCAACTCGAGCCTAGCACAAAATTTTTTATCGAACTTCGGTTCAGGCTTAGGCCCAAAAATTTTTGAAAGATCCAGGCCCGAGCCCAATCTGAGCCCAGGCCCAAGCCCAACCTGAATAGATTGGGCTAGCCCATCGCCAACATCACTCCTGATTCTCTCTTAAAAAATTAAAAAAAAAATCTAAAGCTGTTGCCCAGCTATGCAACCCAAGAGGGGGGGGGTGAATTGGGTTTTCAAAATTTTAACATTAATTTAGAACTATGAGGACTAAATAACAATGAGCAGGATATATGTAGTGAGTGATTTAAGCAAAGTGTATAAGTTAGATGCAAGAATGCAAGAAGATAAGAAAATTTAGAAAGAGAGCAAGTAAGCACAACACAAACAAACAAGATTTATAGTGGTTCGATGCCAACCTTGCACCTACATCCACTCTCCAAGCTCCTACTTGAAAAATCAAATTCACTAAATCATATTCAACAAGAATACAACGTCAGTACCTTCGACTCTAGCTATCTCACGCTAGAACACTTATTTTTCGGGTACAAGCCAACCCAATACAATCCGATTCAAGGTACGGTCCAATCTTTTCAAGTTTTGAAACCCTTCCAAAATTAAAGATCAAGACAATACAGAGTATGTGAGTTAATCACATAAAAATACAAATTTAGCTCCTTTGATGAGCAAATAAAACTTTAAATGCACTTTACACAATAAGAAGGAAGCTTTTTTGATTTCTCTCAAGATGGTTGAAGACTTGAATGAGCTCTAGAGGGGTTGGTCAACTTGAATTGAAGACTTCTTTTTTTTGAAGAGATCTTTTTGCTTAGGGCTGAAATGATTGCTTGAGTCTCTTTAATTTTGCTTCTTTTTTCCTCCTTTAAGTGCCTTTATAGCTTCAATAGATGGTAGAGAAACATCTGGACTGAAATAGAGTTATTAGAGATCATTAAAAGAGCATTAAATGCTACCAAAAAGAGCTGAAAACTAGCCGTTACGGAAGTTTTTGTCACAGGGGGTCGACTCATGGGGTCGACCTCTGCACAGCGGTCGACTCATGGGGTCGACCTCTGTGGCACAGAACAGAAAATCACTGTTCTGTATCTTTAGCCTGCACAGTAACAGAGGTCAACTCATGGGGTCGACCCCTTTGGGTGTGCCAGCCAAAAATAGCATGCCGTTCAGTCTCTTTTGACAGGAGTCGACTTATAGGATCGATCCAATTCTTTAAATATGAATTTCTCTCAACATATCTATCCAAAAAATATAAAATTACCTCTAATAGATCATAAATCTTCTGTTCTTGCTCTTGAGACTTTCGAATCAGAACTTGATAAAATTATGATTTTGCCCCTAAAATATAATAAATCTTTTTTCATGCCAAAATCATTAGTAACCTCCTCAAATGTGTTGTAATCATCAAAATCAATTCATGGAGTAACAATATCCTCCTTTTTGATGATGATAAAATACTTGAGCAAAAGCAAAACATAACATATATAAAGCATTAATCAAGAATTTTAAATTTATGAAGATGCATCACTTAAATATTATAACCAATTATTTGAATAAAATGCATCATGAGTAGATTGAAGGTTAGTGTTAAGATAGCTTATAAGATTATTTTTTTGATAAATTTGCTTTGATAATTTTGCTTATTGCTCGATTTTAGATAATTTTGCTTATTGCTTGATTTTAGATAATTTTGCTTATTGCTCGATTTTGTTCATCTACTCTCCTTTTTGACAACATCAATTAAGATTATTACTTCTGCTTTTTAAGAAAAAAATGAAAGAAACTCTCCTTTCTTATAGCAATCATAAAGGATATTTCAATTTGCTCATATAGAAGATATTGCCATTCATAATATTTCATAATACATATATAAGGTATTTTTTATATCATATTAAGATATTTCAATTAATGTCATTCATAAAAATTAATCCAAAAATATTCATAAAAGTTAAAAGCATATATATGTATATATCCAAAATGTGACATAAGTGTCACAATACATATGAGTCAAGTCAAAGTACATAGGCCATACAAAAATCATAGATAAAAATATAACTATCCACGAGTCAATCAGCCAACAATTATAAAGTCCATAAGCTAGAACCTAGACAAAAAAAGACTAACTATGCTAGATCTAATAGATATTATGGCTTGAGGGATCAGAATCTGAAGAGTCAGAGATATGATGAGGAGTCTCAGGATCAAGGCCACGGGCACATCCTCGACCACATCTACCTCGTTCACGGGTAGAAGATCTTGGAGCCTGGGAAGCTATGAACTGTGCAAGGAGAGAAAGTCTGATGGTGTCCAATTGTTCCAAAGCTCTCATCATGGACTGCATCAAGGCACCAATCTGAGTAGAGACAGTCTCACTGGAGTCACTGAACTATCTCTTCAAGAAGTCAAATCATCCTCCAAAACTCTTCAAAGTCTAGCTGCCTCTGTAGACAGGTTGGAGACCTCTGTAATGTCCTCATGCGGTTGGGGATGGGCTAAGGCTAATCCTGCCTTTGCAAATCTAGAACTCTGCCCGTCAGTTTCAGAACACATCCCTCAGACTCCTCAAGTCGTACAGACTGAGCTGTGACCATTTGAAAGACAGTAGAGATATGAGGGATCAAAGTCTGATCTGAGTCAGTATGTGTCATGCCCTCAATCCGAGATTATGAATCGAGGATCATGGCAACCGCCGCATACTCATAAAAAATTCTTCCCATAAGCATGCAAGGCATCTTATCATGTTATCTTAAAACAACAGCGGAATAATTAGTCAATAATTCAAATCTAAAATATAACGATCTAAATTTTTTCTTTAATATCTCAATAAATTCAATAATGATTCATAGACCTTACATCAAATTCAATAAGACTTTCAATTTAAAATAAAAAATATGAAGATTCTGCTTCTGATCACTTTTCCATTCATATCTTGTATCATCTTAATTCCTCAATATCTATAAAAACAGTAAAATAAGAGGTAATGAACTTGACAGCCCAGTAAGTAATGATCACTTTTCAACAGATTTCATCAGGCATTTAAGTAAATAATCATTTATAGAAAATAAGCATATAGAGTTCATCAATTCGAAATCAATTTCAATTATGCAACATAATTCATGCCAAATTCATTTTTTTTTTCAAAAATTCAAGTTTCTTTTCGGATTTCAATTTCTTTCGTTCTTAAATTCTTTTCGTCAACCATGAGCTATGACCATATTTTTTCTGTGGTAGGGTCATAACACCGTGTATCTTCTTGCGGTGAACTGCGAATCATCTGGCAGCAAAGTCCTTCGGAACCGCTAGTCTCTCTGACGATTTGTCGCTGGTCTCTCTGGTGACGTAAACCCTCAGGACAAATCAATTACCAACGTATATGCCTCCATTGGCGTGGTTCTTTACATAGTCAGATTGTCAATTCATATTGTTCTTATATCAGAATTCTTCATAAATCATGTTTCATATTTTAATTTCGATAATAAAATATATAATCATGTAGTATCGAAATCAATCAATATAATGCATCATGGAATCAATATGTTCAATCATGCTTCATCATAACATTTCAAATAAGATATTTTCATAACAAAATACCATTCATCCAATTCATGCATCGTTTCACAAATCATGTTAAAAAAATATATTATAATTTATCGATAAATCTAGAAAAAGTGAAAGATTACTTACCTCGAACGCATTCCAATAAATCTACATAATTCTATAAATTTTCTTTCAAAAATTCTGTTCATAGATCATATCACGATATCCCATGATCAAACATCCACAATTCTATACAGAATCAATTTCAATAATTAGAAAGAATACAAATACCATATTTCAACGGTTTAGATTAGGTCCGATCATCTAATTTCATCTAATCAAAATCTAATTAGGACCTAAACGATTCAAAGTTTGACTATCAGATCAAATCGGATTCGAAGTGATAGGACCGAGGTTTCTTCATCGATTTCATAAAAATAAGTAGAGAGAGAATTAGAGGAGAAAGAATTCATGAGGTACAATTTGAATTGATCAGGTAACACAATCCAATATTATGATTGGTTCAATATCTCGATTGGTGAAATCAACATGATCAAATCAAGTCATGACTAGATCGGGATCATGGATGATCAAATCTAAGGATTCTTGGTCTGATCAAGGTGAGTGCCAATACACGGCCCAACAATCATGGATCAAGATTCTTCATCAGATCAGAAATATTAAAAAAAAATTCTTCATTGATAAATCGATCAAGAAAGAAAAATCGATAGAGAGAGAAATAGCTTTAGAGAGAGAAAATTCTAGAGAGAGAAAATTTTAGAGAGAAAAAATTTATCTTGGACTCCTCAGATGATATGATTCAACAAATCTGATCGATCAGATCAAATCATGCTGAAATTATCATATGGATAATTTAATAAAATTATAAAAATTAAAATCTAAAAATATCTAATTTGATCAAAGTGGGTGCCGGTGTACCGTCCGACGATCGCAGATCAAAAAAAAAAATCCATCACTAAGATCATTTAAATTCATCATCATTCTTCTCAAAATTCTAAAAAATATTAGGAGAGAAAAATAATTTAGAGAGAGAAAATAGAGAGAAAAAGTTCAATTCTAGAGAGAGAAAATACTAGTTCAGGCTGAAGGAAGAGAGGAAAGAGAGAGAAATACTCTTTCTCATATTTTATTATTTATATCATTATTTATTAATTAATTAATTTTATTTTTTCTTTCATCTTTTCTTTCTTTCTTCTTTTCTTTCTTCTTTTTTTTTTTCTTTTTCTTCATGGAAGGGAGAGGAGAGAAAATCCTATTTATTATTATTATATTATTATTATATTATTTTTTTCTTCTTTTTTTCTTTTTTCTTTTTCTTTTCTTTTTCTTTTTTCTTTTTTTTTTCTTTTCTTTTTTCTTTTTCTTTTCTTTTTCTTTTCTTTTTCTTTTCTTTTTCTTTTCTTTTCCTTCTTCTTCTTCTCTTTCTTTTCTTCTTCTCGGGCTTCCTTTGGGCCGAAACAGGGGATCTCACAATCCCCTGTTGGCTGGCCGATCGGCGGTGCGACCGGTATGGGGCGATCGTCGGCAGGAGGAGGGGCGACCCAGCGATAAGAGGAGGGCTAAGCTGGTGGCCGGCGGTGACCATCGGTACTCAAACATTCAAAAGGGACCGAATCCCTTTCTCAAAAAAATCCGGCGACTCCAGTCGCCAGTGATCGTGCACACGGGCACGAGGAGAAAGGAGGAGAAGAGAGGAAGAGGAGGAGGCTCACCTTCGATGCCGGCGAGGCTTTTTCGGTGAGCAAGATGGACGGCATAACTATGGGGCTCCGCGGTGGTTTTTCGGCGATTGCCACCGATTGGATCTCGAATCTTCGATGAGAGGGAGAGAGGAAGATTCTCCTCCTTAAATAGAGCCGAAGGGGGGGCTCTTTCCGACTCTGATTGGAAGCCGGTGAGAGGAGGAAGAAGACTCCCTTTGGGAGTCTTCTCCCCTGTTTTTTTTTTTTTTTGGGCTTTGGTGGGCTGGGATTCGTTACTCGGGCCGGACCATCACAGTATGAGATGTCGACCTCTGAGCAAAGATTGAGGTGCCAAACTGCTGAGATAAAATGAAGGCAACATGCTGGGACAACAGCTCAATCTGATCATCTGTAAGTCTGAACTCAGAAGGATGTACCTTGCTTTCTGACTGTGGAACTGAAGCATGCCTCACTGACTCTGAGAGACCAGCCTCGTGATCGATATAAACTGAATATCAGGAGATGCTCTGTGATCACGAGGAGGTGAAGACGGTCCCTCCTCCTCTGCTCTCTCCTCAACATCCTTCGACCAACTGCCATCAGTCTTTGAGAAACTCATACTGTGTAGTGTGTGGCAGTTGATAGTGTCAGAGTGTGATAATTTAGTGACTGCCTCTCCCTCAAAACAAACTCCAAACTTCCTAAAGATCAGGATGAGTGCCATACCATAAGGCAAGTGAGCCTTAAACCTGTTCAGGATCTCCCTCATGGCCTCAAACATCAAAGCAAGAAGGTTCAAGGGGGTTTGGGTGATCATATGGTACATGATACAAATATCCCTACCAGATAAGAGGTTATGTCTGCCACTCCTAGGGACAAAAAGTTTGGTAACCATGTGATGCATGATACGATCGCGATGCTGTCGTTAGAACACCGTGATTATCAATCAAATTCTGACTTCAATAAAAATTAAAAATATATAGAAAGTAGTGAGTCGAGTCGAATCCATAGAGAAAGTAGGATTTTAATTTAAAATTTTTAATTTTATAAAAAAAATAAAATTTTGGAGAAAGCAATTTAAGTCAGAAAATAAAAATTAAAAGTACAAAAAATAAATCGGATACTAAGATCTACTAACTAGATCCTAGCATCTACTTGCAATAAAAATAAATAATAAAAATTTAAAAAAAGTATAAAAATAAATTGGTACTAAGATCTACTAATTAGATCCTAGCATCTACGTGCAAAAAAAAATAAAAGACAGGAATTTAAAGTGTAGAAAATAAATTTTGTATTAATTAAAATTGAAATTTAAGTACAAAGAATTTTAAAAAAATAATAAAATAAAATAAAAATAAAACTATAATAAAGATCTAAAATTGATCAGCCAAGCCTCGTCGGAAAGATGGTTGATGACCTCTCCATCTTCCGTCGTACTCCGTAGAGCGAACCAGCTTTTCTCCTTCTTTTTCTTGGATCCCTAAAGCTATTTTATTTTTTTTCTAATTTTTTTTATATTTTTTACTCAATTTTTCTACTCTAAAAGCTTATTCCCAGACTCCTTATTTATAGATGAATTTTTCATAATTTTTTGATAGGAAAAGGAGTCCTAAAACCTTTAGAAATCATATAAAAATCTTTAGAAATATTCCTAACCGTCGGATCAGCTTCGGACTGTCCAGATCTGCTCAAAAATCAGAGTTATAATCCTTATCAGGGTCGGATCAAATGTCAGCCGTTGGATCTGGGTTCTGATTAAGTTCTGATCGTCGGTTCGTGCAAAAGAGTCCTATTCAAAGTCGGAAACGATAACAGCCGTTGGATCGCATGATGGATTACTTCTGGACCGTCGGATCATGCAAAAGAATCCTATTCAAAGTCGGCAACGAGTCTGAACCGTCGGATCTGAGTCAGATTGAATCTCAGTCATTGGATCGTGCCCAGACCTTTCTCTCGCTGTGAGCCGCACCTGTGGACCACGTAACTATTCCTGTGGACCACGCCCTGGCTCTGTGGACCGACTGACCGGTCCATCGTGCACCGAAGATAATATTTTTTATTTTTTTAAGATATTTTAGCTCCGTTTTCACTTCGATTTTCACCTAAAAAATTGAAAAAAAATATGCATTAAATTCTTTAAAAATTTCTCTTCATTTTGGTGCTTAAATTACTCAATTAAATTAACATCTATTTTTTTATAAATATATCTAATTTCATATTTTTTTCAAAATCACTTATTTTTTAAGAAAATTCAATAAATTCATGAAATTAGAGTTTTTAAGAAGATGTTAGCACCATAAATTATCAAAAATATCTTCAATAAATGCAAAAATATACCACTTATCAATGCAAAATCCTCATTTCAACTGAAAAAATTTTTGTTTCTAATTTATTCAAGTTTCTAGTAAATGCTCTCCCTAAAATAGCACTTAATCCTTCTTCTTTGATTGGAAGTTTCATATTGGTATAGCCTTCACAAGACAAGTGTAAGATTTGTCCCAAGTACAATGGATCAAGAACTATGTTAACCCCTTTCACTAAGGATTTTACTGTTTCATTGTAATAATTCAAATTTAAGTAAAATTCTCTGACCAAATCAACATAAGTATTTTCCTTTAATAAACAGTAAAACTTCCATCCTTGATTTTTAATCTTTGATCCAATAGAGAACCCTTCTTTTTCAAAAAACTTGAAATCTATATTCTTCCCGGATTTCACTTTTCGATTGGAGAGAGGTACCTTGCTGGACTAAGTAGAGACTGTGAAGAAGCTGGAGCAGGACCTAAAACTAGAGTTGGAGCAGAAGAGGACTGGGCAGCCATTCTTTTTTTGCACACATCTTTCTCTAACCCTCGAACAGATTTTCTTCTCTACGGTAGCTTTGACTTGGGAGCCATTTTGGACAGAAGAGACTTGCAAATAGCGTAGGAGAGTTGATGAGTGGTAGAGTGGAAGGAATTTTTAGAGAAAAAATAAAGATTTTGGGGAGACAGACCGTCGGTTTGGATAAAAGAATTTGAAGCTAGGGTAAGCTTGAACCACCCAAACGAAGAAGAAAGAGAAGAGAGATTTAAATCCTAAAGGGGCGATTTAAAGGAGAAAACCTGGTGAGAAGAGGGATTTTGAGATGAGAGTGGAGAGGGAGGTGATTTTGTTTGGTGGAATGGGAAAGACGAACGGCAAGGGGTCGGCTCTTTGCAATCGGTGAAATTCCAATAAAATAGAGCCCGATTGATTTTTTAAAAAAATTACAAGTTTACCCTAGGGGTCGACTCATGGTAAGAAAAGAAAAAAAATGATGGAGAAATTTTGAAAAAGCTTGAAACTTGAAAGAAGGGTGTCTATTTGAGAGATTGATTATTTGAAGGATAGCTTTGAGCTTTTAAGAAAGGAGAGATGTAAAATTAGCTCAAAAATTAAATTAATTCAATGAATTTTTGATAAATTATACTTAGAATTAGAAAGATACTCAAGCTGAAGGATCAAGGATTCCTAATTCTCTCCTAATTTTACAAAATCTGACTTCACTTAAGGCCTTGGTAAAGATATCAGCCAATTGTTTTTCCGTACAAACATAATCAAGAATTATATCTTTATTTTGGACATGTTCTCTTATGAAATGATGTCTAATTTTAATATGTTTCGATCTAGAATGCTGAATTAGATTTTTAGTTAGATTAGTAGCATTAGTGTTATCACATCTTATGGGAGTTTCATTGAGTTTGATGCCAAAGTCCTCAAGTTGTTGCTTAATCCACAGGATTTGAGCACAGCAATTTTCGATTGCAATGTATTCGACCTCGATCGTAGACAGTACTATCGAATTTTGCTTCTTGCTAAACCAAGAGATTAAGTTAACTCCATAAAATTGGCAAGTTCCACTAGTACTTTTTCTATCTAATTTATATCCAGCAAAATCGGCATCTAAATATCCTATTAAGTCAATTGATGAGTCTTTAGAATACCATAATCCTAGAGTTTATGTATCTTTTAAATATTTAAGAATTTTTTTAACTATATTTAAGTGTGATTCTTTTAGATTTGATTGAAAGTGAGCATATAAATAAACACTAAACATAATATCTGGTCTACTAGCAGTTAAATACAATAAAGAATCAATCATCCCTCTATAAAGTTTTAAGTCTACACTTTTACCTCCTTCATCCTTGTCAAGCTTACATGATGGGCTCATGGGTGTACCTATTGCTTTGGAGCTCTCCATTCCAAATCTTTTGAGTAGTTCTCTAGTGTACTTGCTTTGGTGATGGAGATCTCTTTTTTTGTTTGTTTGATTTGAAGTCCAAGAAAAAATGTAAGTTCTCCCATCATGCTCATCTCGAACTTTTCCTGCATGAGCTTAGCAAAATTTTGACAAAGAGTTTCATTAGTAGACCCAAAAATAATGTCATCAACGTATATTTGTATAACTAAGATATCATTATGATTTTTTTTAATGAAAAGGGTTGTATCTATATTTCCTCTTAAAAAATTATTGTTAAGCAAGAATTTACTTAACCTTTTATACCAAGCCCTAGGTGCTTGCTTTAGACCATATAGAGCTTTATTTAATTTAAAAATATGATTAGAAAAAGCATGATTTTCAAAATCGGAAGGTTGTTCTACAAAAACTTTTTCAGTAATATAACCATTTAGAAAAGTATTTTTGACATCCATTTGGAATAATTTAAAATTCATAAAGCATGCATATGCGAGTAAAAGCCTAATTGCTTCTAATCTAGCAACAGGTGCAAAGATCTCATCAAAATTAATTTTCTCTTCTTGATTATAATCCTTTGCAACCAATCTTGTTTTATTCCTAATTACATTTCTATATTCATCTAGTTTATTTCTATATACCCATTTTGTGTCAATTACTGGATAATTTTTAGGTCTTGATACTAAAGTCCATACATTATTTCTTTCAAATTAATTAAGTTCTTCTTGCATTGTATTTATCCAATTATAATCTTTTCAGCTTTATCTATGGTTTTAGGTTCAAGATGAGAAATAAATGCAAGATGATTATATGCATCTCTAAGTGAAGAACGAGTTCTTACTCCATGTGTAAGATCACCAATGATTAGTTTCTTGGGGTGATTGTGATCATACCTTCATTCTTTAGGTAGATCATTTATATCTTGAGGTTGTTCTTGTTGTTCTTCACCTTCATCATCTTGTTTATTTTCATGTTCTTCTTCATTTTGAATTGTTGAGTCTTTTAGGGTGAGCTCCTTCATCCCTTCTATAAGAAGATCTGTATCATCAATATCTTCATTCTTCCTTGAGGGAAGATCATTAGTCTCATCAAAAATAATATGTATTGACTCCTCTACTACTAAAATTTTTTTGTTGAAAACTCTGAAAGCTTTGCTAAAAGAGGAATAACCAAAAAAAATAGCTTCATAGAATTTTGCATCAAATTTTCCTAATCTTTCTTTACCATTGTTCAAAACAAAACGTCGACAACCAAAAACGTGTAAATATACAATATTTGATTTTCTTTCTTCCCAAAGTTCATAAGGTGTTTTCTTTAGAATTGGTCTAATTAAAGTATGATTTAATATGTAACATACCGTGTTAATTACTTCTGCCCAAAAGTATCTTGGGAGGTTATTTTCATATAGCATGGTATGTGCCATTTTTTCAAGGGTTCTATTTTTTTTTCTACTATCCCATTTTGTTGGGGTGTCCTAGGTGCTAAAAAGTTATGGTCAATACCTTTTTCATCACAAAACTTTTCAAAATCTTGATTTTCAAATTCGGTTCTATGATCACTTCGAATATGTTGAATTGAAAAACCTTTTTCATTAGTAACTTTTCGATAAAATTTTGAGAACACATGAAAAGTTTCATCCTTATGTGCCAAAAAGAAACCCATGTAAAATGAGAAAAATCATTAATAATTATAAAGCCATATCATTTTTCACCCAAACTAGTAGTTCTAGTGGGTCCAAATAAATCCATGTACAATAATTCTAATGGCCTACAAGTTGAAACAATGTTTTTAGATTTGAATGATACTTTTGCTTGTTTACGTAGTTGACATGCATCACAAATTCTATCCTTTTCAAAATTCAATTTAGGTAAACCGGTAACCAATTTCTTTTTAATAAGTTTTGAAAGTGAATGCATACTAATATGTGCAAGCCTACGGTGTCAAAGCCAACTAGTCTCATTAATTTTGACATTTAAGGCTACTAGGCATTACAAGTTTATCTTGAAAAGATCATTCAAATCTACCATACAAACATTACTATGTCTATACCCAACAAATTTAATGCATTCTTCATTGGGACTAGTTACTATGCATAATAAAGATTCAAAAATAATTTTGTACCCTTTGTCACAAAATTGACTAATGCTCAAAAGATTATGTTTCAAACCATCTACTAATAAAATATTTTCAATATACTTGGAGGGAGTGATACCAATGTTACCTATACTGATGATCTTTTCTTTGCTATTGCCTCTAAAGGTGACCATCCATCCATCTTTTATATTAAGTGTGATGAATTGGGATTTATCATCGGTCATGTGTCTTGAGCACCCACTATCAAGATATCATTTTCGATTTGTTCCTTGGGATGCAAGACATACCTGTATTCAAAAATCAAATTTTTACTTTAGGTATCTAAGCTTTCTTGGATCCTTTTTGGTTAGTCACAGTGGTTCCTTTTGGAACCCATATTTTCTTTACATTAGAATTTTCAGATTTGTTAGAGAAACAAGTATACGATTTGTGTCCTTCTTTACCACATTTAAAGCAAGTAATATTTGAAAACTTATTGCTTGATGAGTTTGCATAGATGTTTTTCCAAAATTTTTATTTCTTTAAAGGGTTGTAGCCAAGACCGGCTTTATCATAAACGGCTTTTTGATTATCAAGTATCATTTGAAGTTTAGTTGAACTAAGAGTGAACTTTTCTACCATAGGTTTTAACTTAGCAATTTCATTTTTCAAGTTTAAATTTTTTTGTATCAAGACCAATTTTTTATTTAAAAAAAAATTATTTTTTTAGTAAAGATTGATTCTTTGATTTTAATTCTTTATTTTTTACCCCTAACTTCAATTAGATTATAAAATACTTCTTGAAGTTCTTCGAAAGTAAAGTCATCAGGAGTTTCAGTGTTTATCTCATTTTCATGTGCCATTAGGCACAAGTTGACTTGCTCATGTGAATCTTCTTCTTCGGAGCTTGACTCATCACTATCACTTCATGTAGTCACTATAGCCTTTTTCTTGTACTTCTTGGGACCCTTCTTAAGTTGTAGACATTCGGACCTGAAGTATCCCGACTTCTTACATTCATAACAAATAAGGGGTTGCTCCTTATCCTTCTTCTTGCTATGCTCTCCTTTGGTAGGTGGCCTCTTCCTCATTCTTTATTTTTTTTTCTTCAAAAATCTTTTAAACTTTCTAGTGATGAGGGCTATTTCTTTATCTTGCTCTTCATTTTCTTTTTCTTCGGATTTCTCATCGAGTTGAGTAGTGGACTTGAGGGCGATTGTCCTCTTCTTCTTGACATCTTCTTTTTGATGTTGTTTCATACTTAGCTCATGTGTCATTAGCGATCCTAGAAGCTCCTCCAAGGATAAAATATTCAGATCTTTGGCTTTTTGAATTGTGGTCACTTTGGCCTCCCACGTCCTTGGTAAAGATCTAACAATCTTTCTCACAAGATTGCTGTTAGAGTAAGACTTACCAAGATTTTTTAGACCATTAATAATATCTGTAAAATGAGTAAACATTTCAGTTATTGATTCATCATGCTCCATTTTAAAGAGTTCATATTTGTGCACAAGCATGTTAATTTTTGATTCCTTAACTTGATTAGTGTCTTCATGTGTTACTTCTAATCTATCCCATATTTTTTTAGCTGACATGCATGTTGAAATGCGATTAAACTCATTAGCATCTAAAGCACAATATAAAGCATTCATTGCTTTAGCATTGAGTTGAGTCATTTTCTTGTCAACCTCATCCCATTCTCTTTCAGATTTGGTTGATTCTACACCATCAATTATCTTAGTGGATGTGTGTGGTCCATTAACTATGATACTCCACATATCATAGTCAAGTGCCTGAATAAAAATTTTCATCCGAGCTTTTCAATAGGTGTAGTTTGATCCATTGAAAAGTGGAGGTCGGTTTGTGGACTGCCCCTCGGCTAATGAAGCACAAACTTGAGTTGTCATAGATCTTTAGCTCTTTGATGGTTAAATCAAAGTAAGGCTAGAGCATCGAGCTCTGATACCACTTGTTGCCCAGCTATGCAACTCAAGAGGAGGGGTAAATTGGGTTTTTAAAATTTTAACGTTAATTTAGAACTATGAGGATTAAATAACAATGAGCAGGATATATGTAGTGAGTGATTTAACCAAGGTGTAGAAGTTAGATGCAAGAATACAAGAAGATAAGAAAATTTAAAAAGAGAGCAAGTAAGCACAATACAAACAAACAAGATTTATATTGGTTCGGTGCCAACCTTGTACCTACATCCACTCTCCAAGCTCCTACTTGAAAAATCAAATCCATTAAACTGTATTCAACAAGAATATAATGTCGGTACCTCCGACTCTAGCTATCTCAAGCTAGAACACTTATTTTTCGGATACAAGCCAACTCAATACAATCCGATTCAAGGTTCGAACTAACCTTTTTAAGTTTTGGAACCCTTCCAAAACTAATGATCAAGACAATACAGAGTATGTGAGCTAATCATATGAAAATACAAATTTAGCTCCTTTGATGAGTAAATAAAACTTTAAATACACTTTACACAATAAGAAGGAAGCTTTTCTAATTTTTCTCAAGGTGGTTGAAGACTCGAATGAGCTCTAGAGGGGTTGGTCAACTTGAATTGAAGGATTCTTTTTCTTGAAGAGGTCTTTTTGCTTAGGATTGAAATAAATGCTTGAGTCTCTTCAATTTTGCTTCTTTTTTTCTCCTTTAAGTACCTTTATAGCTTCAATAGATGGTAGAGAGACATCTGAGCTAAAATAGAGCCGTTGGAGATCATTAAAAGAGCATTAAATACTGCCAAAAAGAGCTGAAAACTAGCCGTTACGGAAGTTTCCGTCACAGGGGGTCGACTCATGGGGTCGACCTCTGTGGCACAGAATAGAAAATCATTGTTTTGTATCTTTGACTTGCACAGCAATAGAGGTCGACTCATGGGGTCAATCTCTTTGGATGTGCCAGTCAAAAATAGCATGCCGTTCCGCCCCTTTTGACAGGAGTCGACTCATAGGGTCGATCCAATTATTTAAACTCGAATTTTTCTCAACATATCCATCCAAAAAGTATGAAATTGCCTCCAATAGATCACAAATCTTTTGTTCTTGCTCTTGAGGCTTTCGAATCAGAACTTGATAAAATTATGATTTTACTCCTGAAATACAATAAATCTTTTTTCAAGCCAAAATCATTAGTAACCCCCTCAAATGTGTTGTAATCATCAAAATCAATTTATGGAGTAACAAAAGCCCTATAAGCCCTAACCCATTTCGGTGGCTAGCCACGACGATGACAATGCCTGCTAGGTCTCTGATGACGACCTCCTGGCTCTTGGAGCTCGAGCTTGGCCTGATCGGTGCCATCGATTTCGGTGAAGATGATGCTAGTCTCAAGGGCGTGGGCGTGGGTGGTGAGGAGTTAGGCGACAGTAGTTGCGGTCGAGACTGGTGTGGGCGGTGAGGCCGATCGCGGGCCTCGCCGACACCATTGAAAAGCTTGTCGAATTCTTTAAGAGAGGTCGAGGCAGTCGAGGGAGACTGGTCAGTGGGGCTTAGGAGCGGGGAGACGGAGGCTTGGGAACGACAGTCGAGGCCCGAGAGAGCGACGGTCGAAGGGAATGGGGGCTTGGAAGCAGTGATCGGAGAGAAACAAGGGCTTGGGAGCGACAGTCGAGGCCCAAGAGAGCGGCAGTCTGGGGGAGAACGGGCACGATGGAGATGGACCTATGGAAAAGAAAGCACCTGTGGGAGATTGGAGGGGAGAGCCCGACACCGCTGAAGACTGAGAGGAGAGCGATGGTGGAGACCGACGGCTGACGGGAGAGCAGAAAGGATCGGGAGTGAGGACGGCTATAGTCGAAAGACGGGGCTAGGGCTCTTCGAGACGAGACCTTCATGGAAAAAATTGGGATTCGGAAGGAAGACTGAAGGATAGAATATCGGATGGAAGTCTTAAAATTTGGGCTTATGATTGGGTTAAAATTTGGGCTCGGATCCGGATCGGATCAAAAGTAGGTCCGAGTCTGATCGAAAAATAAAATGAATCTTATTTTTTTGATCCAATCTGATCTGAATGATTTCAGATTGAATTCGAAACTCAATTTAAAATCGATCCGACTCGATGAGCTTCGGACCAGCTCGAGTCCACTTCTGGCCCTAAGTTAGAATGGCAATCCTTCCCCATTTCCCACAAAATCCCCCAGCCCAGAGCAAATTCCCAGCAAACGCAAAAAGCTTTAGTAGCGGAAAATTAATAAAGTGACGCTCTCCTCGCCATCTCCAATTCCTCTCTTCTTTATCTCAGACCCTAGATCTGAGGCGAACTAGGGTTTCCCCGGCGAGATCTCCGGCCCTACCATGGCCTGCATCAAAAGCGCGCCGCGATCGGCCCTCGCCGCCTTCGCCCCGACGCGCCATACCTGGCGGCGGGGACCATGGCCGGTGCCGTCGATCTGTCCTTCAGCTCCTCCGCCAACCTTGAGATCTTCAAGTTGGATTTCCAATCCGACGCTCACGAGCTCCCCATCGTCGGCGCCTGCCCCAGCGCCGAGCGTTTCAATCGCCTCTCCTGGGGACGGCCGGGATCCGCCTCCGAGGACTATCCCCTGGGCCTCATTGCTGGTGGCCTCGGGGATGGCAGCATCAGCGTGTGGAATCCCCTGAAGCTGATGGGGTATTTCGGAAGAGAATTCACTAGTTCAATTCGCTGCTCTTCATATTTAATTGAGAATGGATTTGATTTCACAACTCTACAACATGACGATACTAAGGATCTCACTTCTAATGATAAATTTTGAATCTTTTTGAAATTTCTTAGATGTTTGTCAATCTTGGCAGCGCTTTTTGATTTGTTATCTTATGAGAAAGATACAATTGAATTGCAGCTCGGAGAATCCAGATGGTGCTTTTGTTGCACGGCTTGAGAAGCACACAGGGCCGGTAAAATCATATTTTTATTTCCGCAGATGGGTAATTTTAAGTTTTTTCGGATTATATTCGTATTGTTCATGGGTCTTTTTAACTGCAGGTTCGTGGTTTGGAGTTCAACACACATTCACCAAACCTGCTTGCTTCTGGGGCTGATGAAGGGGAGCTCTGCATCTGGGATCTGGCAAACCCACCAGAACCTAATCTCTTCCCACCTCTCAAGGTATGTCAGAGAGTAGTTTATGTAATCTAGTACTTGAAGCAGTCATTGAGAAAGCAGTTTACACACACACAGACACATGTAACTGTATGAGAAACAATTCAAACAGACTACTTGTACAATTTGGAGTTCTAAGATGTCCAAAACCAGACAATTAGTGTTGTTGTCCAAAAGGTGGCGCTTGGGTTTGGTGTTAAGCAAGAATTGAGTTAAATCAGAGAGAAATGTTCCTCACAATTTTTGTTTAGCATGCATGTAAAAAATGAACTAGTGTTATCCCTGATGACAAGTCTTCATCTTCTGAAATAAAGAAATAAAAAACGTAGGCAGGCAGGAAAATCACCTACTACATATTGTTACTTCTTCTTTTCCTCCTCTTTTTCCTACGATTTAATATTATAAGGTCGGATATTAAGATATGAACTACACAGACCTTAAAAAGAAAATAAAAGAAAAGAAATAAAAAATATTTGCATAACTGAAAAGCAAGATATTTTGAATAATGTCCCACCATTCTTATCCTTCTCCAATTGAAATAGGAAAGTGATAAGACAGAGAAAAGGGAGATAGATACTATTAGGGACTCGTTTGGTTCAGGGGAAGTGGAGGAGGAAAGTGTGGTCAGCAGGAAGTCGAAAAAATCCCTTTTGTTTGGTTAGAATTTTCAAAGGAAAGAGATTGGAAAAAGGTGTTCCCATGGGAATACAATTCTCATATTTCATGAGAAAGGAAAACCCATGTAGGACATAGATTTTTGGAATTCCCCAATGGGATGGGAATTGGAGGTTCTTTTTTCCCCCAAAAATATCCTTTTAAACCATCAAAAGATCTATGGTTGAAATGATCATTTTCTCCATCATAACACCTCAAACCCTCCTCTACCACAATTTATGGCCAAAAGTACCCTTAACCACTTTTCTAGGCATCATATTTCTAGGAATCAGCTTCCCAAGACTAATATTTTGGGGGGAAAAAAATTGTTCTCATGAATCAAATGAGTCCTAGGAAATGGATGGGAAAAAGTTACCAAACTTCAGCTTGAAATTTATCATATCTGCAAATGCACCAGACTTGATCAAGTTTGCATGCGCCCGGATGCATATCAGATAATCCATTAAATGGTGTAGTCCTCTTTTCAAATATGATTTTCTTTGTGGGCCAGTCTTCTAGTTGTTGATATTTGAATGCAGGCTGCACTAGGCATCAGCATCTTACTCTTTGCACTTCTAGCACAATTCTGCTTTATAATATCTGCACCAGATTGATGCATTGAAGCTATATTCTATGGAGTTGTTTGCATAATAGTAATTTGATTTAGAGGAAGGGTGGCCCTAGGAAATTTGCAAAACTATTTCAGGGTTTCTCTAATAAATGATCTATCATGTCCTTGCTGAGGTAGTGGATTGTTCCTGCTCTGAATGGTACCTTCAATTGTTTGTGAATCACTAGAAACATCCTTATTGCCAGTCAAGTATATGGGCGCATGCTTGCGAATGTGCATGTTCATATACATGCTTTTTTTCCAGCTCTTGGATTCATGTAGATTGTTTAAAGACTTGGTTAAGCTTTTGTATACATTGATGGCAACGGGGTAACACCATTGTCTTGTGTCTCTGCATGTCCATTATTTTTATGTGCATTTCTAATTTCGGAGTAGCTTTTGGACACATGTAACATGCTTAATTTGGTCAACACTATTTCTGTTGAGGGGTTCAAGTTATGCACCTCAGCAAAATACTGGGAAGTGTGAAATTCATGTCAAGGGTCAGGTTCATAAAATTGAATGAATTAAGGGAATCCTGAACCCAGAGACTTTCTCCAGATATAGAGATGCCATTGGGAAGCTATGACACATCAATATCGATAAAAAAAAGGTACATCAAAATAAAATAAATTATGGGCATGTGTCATCCATTGGTATTAAATGCTGATTTCTTGAAGATTGCCTTTATGCAGGAAAAAAAAAAAGTTCATCTAAATGTTTGGCTAGAAATGTAATCTCAATTCCAAGCATGTGACTAGGAGCCTTACCACACGGTCACAATGCATTAAAGGCACATCCTTGTTACCTCACCATATGTCTTCACAAACTACGGTAGTTATTCATTACTGCTCTGCTGTACCACCCTATATCGTACCATATTGGTCTCTACCAATATGCTATCTTGTACCATACCGACATGTGGTATGTTGTCTTGTACCATACTAAACCGCATACGGACACTGTAATGGGATGATATCTGTACTGGGTTCTGATACCAAGATGGCAAACCTTGCTCTTTTCTTAAGGTGGCACTTTATTAATGTGTAAACTCTTTTTAATAGTTAAAACTACAAGTTCATTTTTGGCTTAACAACTGTAGCTCTGCATGTTGTGTTAAAATGTTAGACTTAGTCTGTCATGTTTTTTTTTGTTTTACAGAGTGTTGGTTCTGCTTCTCAAACTGAAGTTTCTTTTGTGTCATGGAATCCCAAATTTCAACATATATTGGCATCCACTTCATATAATGGGATGACGGGTATGGGAAGTATCTATTTTCTTTGTTGTTTTCATTGCTTTTATCCTTTTGGGTACATAAGCATCTCATAAGGTTTTATTCCCTCTCATGTACACATATTTTCAGTTGTTTGGGATTTAAGACAGCAGAAACCAGTGACAAGGCAAGTTCTCTGTGCCTAAGTTAGATATATTCTGGTCTTATTCAATATTTTCAAGGAAGGTCCTAGTGCTTCATGCCACTATTAAGTAACCACTGTTTTTATGCTTTTAACAGCTTTTCAGATTCGAATAGAAGGAGATGTTCTGTTTTGCAGTGGAATCCTGATATTTCTACCCAACTAATTATTGCATCAGATGATGACAGTTCACCATCTCTTAGAGTAATGTTTTTCATTACTGGTCACCGCAATGGTTTCGACATTTTAATTGAGTTTAAGCTTGAAATTTTGGTTCATTGCATGACTTTTGAAATGTTTTAGCCTAAATCTGCTGAAATCAGCTGGTTTATTAGGTGTCTATTACTGGTTTATCCTAGAATTTTTCAAATTCACTTCTGGTTTTGGACAACTGCTGCTTTTTGTAGAAAAATGGCTGAAACAAGTTTGAGACAAAATCAAACGTGCTCTTTTGTCCTTTTCTTTTCAGTAGACATCCTAGATGCTGAACATTTCAACCGATCATACGTGCATTTAATTTGATTTTTCATTTTTTTTCAACAGGTTTGGGATGTGAGGAAAACAATATCTCCATTAAGAGAGTTTGTAGGCCATACAAAAGGTTTAGTTGCTTATCTTTATAACTTGCAACATTTTGTTTGTCTGTCTGTATTTTTTGTTTTTGTCAATTTAGTATGTATGTCAGTTTGATGTTTTCTTGCATTCCTGTTTGCATATTTTCTCATTAGATATTTGAATCTTACATTTTATGCAACATCTCGAGTCTTGAAATTCAAGTGTACTGTGTGTTTCCTTTTCTAGGTACCTTACCAATACTTCAGTCTTAGAAAAACAATTATTACATCTGAATATTTTACAGATTTTTGAACTTAGATCTGGAGTATGACTAACAATTTTTAGGTGACCTTTGAACTAAAATAGCCAACTAATTTCAATTTATTTATTTGATTTATTTTTAGATTTTTGAAGTGTCAATACACAAAAAATCAATTTTGTTCTGGTGGGAATGTGCAAAGTTAGGTGTCCCATATAAGTGATGTATGCTATAACTTAGCCTGTATGTTGAGAAATGTGTTGGCTAGGATATGACTTTCTCAAGTAGCAAAATGTTGCGTTATCGCCCAATTGTAGCAACGAGAAGAAGGACATCTGCACTAAATGAAGCAGCAACAAGTGAAAATGTAACCCTACAAAAGAAGATTCCTTTAGCTACTTCGAACGATAGAGTGATGAATAAAATGAGTAGGATTTGAAAGTAGGTGATAAATATCTACACTTGGTATGGGGGTGTTTCAATGTCGATAGGCCAAACTGATCCATACCTACACTGCACCAACATGTTACCTATATGTGTATGGAAATTGGTATTGCGAACTTAGCATTTACATCATACGGTGGAGCTCCATATTAGATATATAGATCAAATGTTGCATAATGAAGTATGGGTAATATGATTTTGGTGATTGATGGAAGATTATTGAAAGATCAGAATGTTAATTCATGAAACTATTGAATGGGGACTTGATCAAATTAACTTGTATAGAATGGTCACATCTAAAATTTGCCATGGAACACTAATATCAAGTGATCATTGAAAGGGATGCTAAATCTTAATGGCTTTGAGCAAGATAAATTTATGTTGACATTTAGAAAATATTAGAAGAAATTCTTTAAGTTTGGTCAGATAGCTTGCTTAGTAATAAGTCCTGATTTTATCATCAAGCCTTGTAGCTGCTATTTATATTTGTCTTTATGGATCCTCCTTTGCTGAGGAAAACACCCTAATATTTATGAATATAGAATTCATATCTGTTTCATATTTTGACATGCTTTTTACAACTGGCTGCCAACCTAATGTAAACCCTCCACCTTTGTTTACTTGGGCCTGGGAACAAAGGAGGTGTACCAAAATGCATTAAATATAGTTGAAGTAAACTTACAAGCCATATTATGCAAGCACTGTAGGTTTGTAGTGCTTGTTAGTATCTTAGAATGTTCATGTTATGTCCATGCATATAAGTTATCAGCAAGGCTGAATGGTGTTAGACTTTGTACCGTTGGTGCCAACTTGTGTTGTTACTTGTTGGCTGTTATTGCTTTTCCTTTATTTTTTAGATCTTTCCTGCCAATTATCTTGGTTTGTTTCATTTAGTTTTTTCTTTTAATATTACCTAGAACATGCATAAAACCAGACATCTGTAGAAGGCAATTAAACTTGTTTCCTTTTTTCATTTTGACTTTCTTGTGCGGACCAGGTGTGATCGCCATGTCATGGTGTCCTTATGACAGCTCATTTTTGCTTACTTGTGCCAAAGATAATAGAACTATTTGCTGGGATACAGTTACTGGAGAGGTATCCAAGCAATTTAATGCATCAAGTGCTTCTCTAGAAAGACACTATTGTGAACACTGAAGTGACTGTTTGAGTCACCTTTTACTCATTTTTTTTTCTCTTTATGTTATGCAGATAGTGTGTGAATTACCAGCTAGCACGAATTGGAATTTTGATATTCACTGGTACCCTAAAATACCAGGGGTCATATCAGCTTCTTCATTTGATGTAAAAATTGGAATATACAACATTGAGGTAAAACCACATTACACCTCGTAGTAATTCATAATCTGCTCGAAGTTACAATGCTCAAGCACTTGGAGTCTAAATTGTAGTCCTAAACTAGGATGATTTTATTTTTCTAACATCTGGTTGTGTCATTGTCATCGATAACTTTATGTACAAGAGTAGAAAATTACATGAATGGTAGAGTGAGATATGACCAACAAATTGGGAGTCCCACATGTAGATGTTTTTGTTGTTAGCATTATAGCTGACGCTGTTTCTTATAAATTTGTTCTCTGGACAATTTATCAGGATTTTGAAAGAGATTGTTCTGCTTTCTAGGAAGATGTAGTCTGAGTAATGCAAGATATATTCCTTTTTTGGTGGAATGCCAGAGATGCTCGTTGTGTTACCATTCCAAGTTTCTAACTGTAAATTAAAATTGGAGATAGTAATGTGTCATGTTTTCAGTAAGTGTGCCAGTTGGGTGTCTTGGATACTTAAATAACTTCATCACATTCAGTTATTCTTTTGGTTCAGCCTCTTCAGAATTTATAGTGACCTTTGGTTAGCCCAGGTATCATCTTAAGTTTGCTCTCTATGAAACCCATTATGCTTTTAAGTTGTCTTCATATGAGAATAGACTGATACTGATTCCTTGTTTTCCAAAGCTGCTTGGTGAAGCAGTGTATTCAGATTTCACTTTAAAGCTTAGGTTTATTTTTCATGCAGAGTCAAATTTCATATATGCAAAAGGAATGAGATGTCATGTGTCTGACCACTAGGAGATACCAATGTGTATGGTATCAAGATTTTTGGTTCTCCTTCAATTTAGGTTATTATAAGAATCCTAAATTTTTGCTCTTGATGCAGGCTTGCAGTAGGTATGGTGCTGGTGAGGGTGAATTTGGTGCTCCAGGTAGATAATTTCGCCCATTTGTATTGTAGTTCATTTCTAATGCATATTCCAACACCTGGACAGTTTTGTATAGATAATATATTTCAGATGATTGCTTTTGTGACTGCATCTTACCCATATCTAACTGGAACATCACCATCCACCACCCCCAATACAGGACCAACAATGTAGAGTTTCCTAGGACATGCTATCTGGAAACAGATTTGATTTGGTTTTCTGAAACAGCAAAATGAATGGGCAATGTGAACGTGTCAGAAGGGAAACTCATGCCAGTGAAATTAGTGGGATACCATTATAGATTAGCTTGTCAGCTGTTCTGTGTATTTCTCAGCAGTTTCCTGGTTTGTTTTTTTAAAAGGTCACCTGTTTTCTACATTTCGGCCTTGGAACTTTTTCTTGGTCTAACTTTTTACTCTGTTTACGTATTTTTCCCCACCTCTATTTGCCATAGGAACAACTTTGTCTTCTGTATTTTCACGTGCATTTCACTTCAAGAAGAACCAAATCAATGGTTGTGTTCTAGACTTCTAGCATCCTTGGCATGCATGGACTTATTATATCTAGTATTTATTAATTATGAAAGTATTGCAATAAAAAAGCAATATTTCAGTTTTGTTTTTCTTCCCCTATTTATAAGCTTGATAAATGAACTATTCTCAACTCAGCATCATTAACTTTCCTTGATTCTGTAGTTTAATTTGGTCGACTTAGTATTTACTAACCATTATGTTTGGCTAGTTCTCAGAGTCAAACAGAATTTTAGAACACTGATTTCAGTAGTTTTGGTAGGCCTTCTAAACTTTGCTTTCTGTTTCTTCAGTTGATATGAAACCTCTATGTTGCAAATCTAAACAGATCAAATCAAGGTAGGTGCTTTTTTCAGTCTTGGTGTGTTGCTATATGTTGAAGCTCTGGTAACGCCCTTGTTTGTAAATGACAGCCATATGTCACTGGTTTAGTTATTTGTCTATGTTAATACCTATGCTACACGTATACTAGCTCACTTATGCACTGGTGGATCTTTCCCTTTCACTTTAGAGCAAATTCCTTTTCCCCAGGTACAGGAGAATATAAAGCTTCCTGGTCAAGTGCACTTCTTTGGATCTAGATGCTTTTAAATAACAAATGAGGACCTCTGCCCTTTTACTTGCCTCCTACTTGCCTCCTAAAGGGGTCTGATATTGTTCTAAGTCCCATGAATCTATCTGCAAAACTTTAAGATATATTTTGCACTGTATTGTTTCACTGTTGTTATTTGCAACATGTTGATGAGGGCTGGAGAATTCTGCCATTGGACAAAGTCTCAGGAATTCTGTAACCTTCTATTCTTCTTCAGACAATCATGTGAAGTCTTTGCCTTGCCATTTTCTTGTCTAATCTTCTTGGTTTTCTTTGTTTGCTTGCCTTTGGGAAATCCTCACACTGCTTCATCGTGGTGCATGTGATTGACACACCCATGGTACAAGCCAACACTATCACTTTGTCAGGCGGGGCACAAAACTGATTGGATCATAGTAACAATTTGTCGTGAAGCTTTAAATTTTGATAAAATTCATTTCTAAGAATATTTACATCTAAGTTGTACTGTCTTGTTGACACGAATGTGGCTCAATTA
The DNA here is from genome assembly GCF_000442705.2 of Elaeis guineensis. Classification (NCBI taxonomy): domain Eukaryota; kingdom Viridiplantae; phylum Streptophyta; class Magnoliopsida; order Arecales; family Arecaceae; genus Elaeis; species Elaeis guineensis. The sequence goes on along the minus strand of NC_025999.2, from coordinate 11,664,626 downwards.
ATTCGAAATGATGCTGAAATTCAAAACTAACAAATCATTTATGGTCGTTGTTTCACACACAAACATGTTGAACTATAATGTTTTGAGATTGGGAATGAGTGATAAATCATAAAGGGGGTTAGATCAGACTAGATCACAGATTTGGTTGTATATTGTAAATCTTTTTCTAGTTTCTTCCAAAACCTTTCCAAATATAAGAGAAATGTAAAAATTGAAATATGAGTCAGTTATAAAGTAGATGAATAGATAATCAAAGGCCTATATATAGGAATTCTATTTTCCACCAACATAAGCCTTTATTTGGCTCCTCTAGTAAACATTTTATTTGGCTATTAGTTACCAAAAAAAATTGTATTTGGGTATTGAAGACATTTAATACTACATATCAATATATTATCCTCTTATTTAGGATGCTTAAAAAAAAAAAGCAAGGCTAAGACTTCAAAGTATGGTTATATAAATCCTCTTAACTCCATGAACTCCAATAATAGTCTCACTAATTTCAGTACTTTACCAATTTATATCCATATTGTTAAATATATTATAGAGATGGATTTATTCATGATTTAATTAGTTGCATCTTATGATTTTATTAGTACTGTGTAATCCATTTTATAGAGTCTAGATCCTATGATCCTAATTGATCTTGATCCAAGGATGAGATCCATGTAGTTTGGGGCCACTTTGATCTGGTTCATAATCCTAAGATTTTAACAACAATAGTAAGTTCACTGTGCACTTGTGAGGCTTGAGGGTTTAAAATGTTTCGTTTTCTTTCATTTAATATCCTGTTGGATGGATTTTGATAAATGCACAAGTGCATTTATTTGTCTTGCTCTAGCTTATGCTTTGTAAAAACTTATGAATGGTTCAGATCATCCAGTGACCCGACCCAGTTCTGACATGGATACGCTTGGCTTGACTTGATTATGCAGCACTGCTGTTAGGCCTGGGTATGAAGTCACACATTTTATATATTGGGTTTGGTCTGGATCGCATTATTTTTATAAAACTGACCTTATATTTTGTCGTATTATTTGGGTCTACAGCAGGTCAGTTATTGGCTGGCCCAATCCAGTGCTCTTCCTTTCATTTCTGGCATCCCTTCCCCAGTAACTGATCAACTTTACTGAATGCTCTTCCGATTTTTTTACTTACTGTTACGGCCTGAATAAAAGGAAGGCATATGAAAAAGATTTTTAGACCTCTACTGTTTTCAAATTGTTTTTATAACCAGCAAACGGTAACAGAAAAAAGAGGCAGTTGGAGAGGTTAAAGAGAAGGTCAGAGGGTTAGCCAATTTATTCAAAATTGCCCATAAATCATGCATAATTCATCAGTCCTCTTGGACACTGCACCTTCTTTTAGACACTTGACTCCAAAACTTTTGTTTTTTTAATCCCAAAAGAGATTCCCAACGTACCTGTAAATAGAGTTGGGCATGGCTGGTGCTGGTGCCTGTGTAGTTTGAGGTTCACTCAGGTAGGACTATATAAGAAATACAAAGGTATTTTGAGGGTAGTCTGAGAATACATAATGGTGGTGCCACACTTGGCGGTAAAGTCATACAGCAAGCATTATTATTATTCATAGAAAACATGAACTTAGGACTGATAATATTTGGGTCCATAAACTCCTAAGTAAAGAGAACTCCATGGTAAAACTCTTTTCTTTCCTAGCATAAGATAAGCAAAAAATTTTCAAGTTTAAGATGTCTTATTTCCTTGGGACCTTTGATAGATAGATATTTTAAAGCAAGGTTTTATATCCTTTGGGACGGAGGTGTCCCGGTATCTTCATGGAATGGGACATCCTACTGTTCTGTCCCGTTTCGATCATGCATCTCGGAAGATATTCTCAATCTTTTTCCTCTTCTTCTTTCCTTTCTTTTTTTCTTTTTTTCTTTTCTTCCTTCTTTTCTTTTTTTTCTTTTACCTTCCTTTCTTTTCTTTTTTCTTTCTTTTTCTTATTCCTTCGTTTCTTTCCTTTTTCCTTTTTCTTCTCCCTTCCTTTCTTTCTTTTATTTTTTTCTTCTTCTTTTCTTTCACTTTTTCCCTCTTTTCTCATCTTCCTTTCTTTCCTCTTTCTTCTTATTTCCCTGCATGGAAGGATTTTGGAGTCCCGACCTTGTCCTAGTCCCATTTTCTCATAGGAACGAAACGGAATGGCCGGGACGCCCCTCATCCTGCCGGGACGTAAAACTATGTTTTAAAGCACAATTGCAATGACTTAAAACCTTTCCTTAATCAATCCAAATCTTAAGTAAAGATTTGAGACAATAATTTTGTGCATAATAGGACTCAAAACCCAGTACTTGCCTGGTGGGATTACGTATGAGAATTTTTAGAATAAAAATACACAACCTACTCCCAGGAGATTTAAATGGAAAACAGTTAGGACACAATAAAAGAACATATTAACTGAAAATAAAAAAAAGCCTAACTCATTGGCTCTCCTCCTGCAGCTGCACTGTGGCTTCTTCCTCTTCTTCTTCATAGTTGTAATAATCTCAAAATAATTATTACACTGTCTTCTTTTGAATGCATGAGATTGTATTCTTTTTCTATTTCCATGACAACCATGCAAATCAGCAACATGGATGCATGCTTAGGTTGCTTAGTCAGCTGCTTCAGTATCTTTCCTTTTATGTGGCTAATGATTTTGCTAATTTACTGAATGAATCTTCTTCTGGGTTTCACAACTCCTGTTTTTTCAGTACGCTTGAGAGCTCCAAAGTGGTTGAAATGTCCAACTGGTGTATCTTTTGGTTTTGGAGGCAAGTTTGTTTCATTTCAACCAAGCCCATCGGCAGCAGGAACTCCATCTAGTGGTTCTGAGGTGAAGTAACACTTCTGCCATTTCTTTTTTTCTGTTTTCTATCTTCTGTATTATAATCTACCTTTTGCTTCAGGTGCATGTGCATAGTTTGGTAACTGAACATAGTTTGGTGAGCCGCTCAACTGAATTTGAAGCTGCGATTCAGAATGGGGAAAAAACTTCATTACGAACTTTATGTGATAAGAAATCACAGGAATCTGTGTATGTGATATCTGTAAAGTAATACTCTTCTGGGGACATATTAGACTTTCGTTCATCAATTGATTTTTAATTTTTCAACAGATCTGAAGATGACAAAGAAACTTGGGGCTTCTTGAAAGTAATGTTTGAGGAAGAGGGAACAGCTAGGACAAAGTTACTCGCTCATCTTGGTTTCAATGTACCAGATGACAGAAGTGAAAATGCACCTGATGATCTTGGTAAAAGATTAACAAATGCACTTAGTTTTGATAATGATGCATTGGCTGAAGGTGGAGAAGGCAGTGCATTCCCTATTGACAATGGAGAAGAGTTCTTTAACAATCTTCAACTTTCCAATGATAGCTTGATCTCTGAAGATCACAATGTGTCTAATGGAAAGCAAATACAGAAAGAACCTGAAGAACACATGGAGACTACTGATCCATCAATTGATGACAATATTCAACGTGCTTTGGTTGTTGGAGACTATAAGGGAGCAGTTTTACAATGCATTGCAGCAAATAGGATGGCTGATGCACTGGTTATTGCACATGTTGGTGGTCCTTCATTGTGGGAAAGCACCCGTGATCAGTATCTTAAGAACAGCCTCTCACCTTATTTAAAGGTTTGCCTGATTATGTTTTATTTACTTATATTTCTAATGTTATCTTTAATCCAGTTTAAGTTTCTATGTGGCATTAAAATGGGATCCTTATGGGCTAAATTCCGAAGATCTGCTTTGTCTGGAAGTGTAGTAGCATTTTATGAATAAAGTTTACATCCTGATGTTGATTTTATTGACAACTCAGGTTGTCTTGGCAATGGTGAGTAATGATCTCATGGGCCTCGTTAATACCAGACCGCTGAATTCATGGAAGGAAACACTAGCTCTTCTTTGCACAGTAAGTTTTCTGATTTTCATTTAATGTACGAAATAAACTAACGCAATCTTTTGGAATTCTGGGTAGTACCTTTTTGGTGTGAACAGAAATATAGAATTTTGTATATAATGACTCTTGTTATTCAGAAAATGGAAGATCAAGAATATAATGATATTGTCTTTGCTAATAAGAAATCTAAGCCCTCAAAGACACACAATTCAAGCTACAAAAGGTAATATCTAGTTGTTCTGCCTGTATTTTCGGACCCTTAGTAGCTGGAATCTTCTACCTAAGGTAGTGCACCGGCTTTGGAATCTTCCTGGAATCTTGAATTTATGCCCATTTTCTAAGTGCTTCCTTACTAAAAATGTTTCTGAAATATCCACTTCTCACACCTGCACTTGTACCTGCTCCTCGACCTGAACCCAGTTCTGGAAACTAAGTTCTAACCAGTGTAGGGTTTTGTTTGCATGAGTAATATTTGTTAGTCAGGTACTCTAAACACCTATCATCATTTACTTGATATTCTTATCAATATTGCTAGACCTCCCTGGCCTGGTAGCTTGGCTTCTGCTATTGGCTAAATTAGAAAATCAATCTGCACTGCTGAGCATGATGATTTTTTTCCTTGCCAACAGCCAAATTTTTGAAGTGTTCCTGAGCTTCTGCCTTCTGTTGATCCTTCACATATTTGACTTCTGAAAAATGCAAAAAAGTACTTCAATGTTGCTTGTTCGGGATATTCCAGTAATACCTGCATTAAATTTTAGGAAAGTATGATTATCAAATTGCGGCTTCATAACTTATTCTCTGATGGATCCCATAAAATTGGCTGAGTGCAAATCACGAAGCGTGATAATGCCAATGATTTAAGTGCTGCTGCACAAGGCTTACCGGTCCATGGCCAGCAAGTGTCAAAGCGAAAAGAAAGGAGAAAAAGAATAAGAAGACTTCTTGGCTTGGTGCCCAGCTGTATTGACCTATACCAAATAGGCACAAGTCGCAGTATGTAGGTTTTGGTTCTGAGTTTTATTGACCATACACAACAGGCATTGGTCGTGATGCATAGGGTACTGCAGCACATATATGTGCCCTTTTCCAGCACAATCTGGCAAGTTCTAGCATTTAAATCCTTGCATCAAGCTAATTTCATAGTTCAAAAAAGGCCCATCTTATGGGGACAATTTACTTTTTCTTTCCTATATGGCATCCTTGTTTATCAATATCTTTAGTCTTTCTTGCTCAAGGCTAAGTCCAGCTGGTCATTGCTTGCTTTAGGCTGCAAATGAACCAAACTGTTCATGAATGGTACCTGCCTGGTTTGATAATGGCCTTGCCTGAGCTCATTTGAGTAAGAAACAGTCCAAGCTTGAACATCATTTAAAGCTCAACTCATATATAGCGAAGCCTAAATGCTCTGGGCTCATAAAAATATATATAGAAGCTGGGGCTTGGCTCAAAATTAGGTTCATGCAAGATTGTTCAGTTATGAGTTGAACCAAGCTTAAATATTTGTAGAACCTTCATTTGAGCTCCTTTGAAGTTCAATTCCTGCTTTCATATAAAAACCAAAACCGGAGCTGCCCAAAAGATTGGCTTGGATTGGCTTGTTTGTTGCCCTAGTTTATTTCTCTTAATCTTAGGAAAGGCGAGTCTTTTAGTTTCTTTGGTGCTATGTGCAAACTCCTCCAGTAATGCCTTTTCAATTGCATTCTTACACGTGTTTGTGTGCATGTGTACGCTTCACTATTTTTTTGCTATCTGTATCATTTGACATGCCTAAATCAATAAATAAGATCAAGCCTTACTAAGAAATTGTAATGTATCTTGTTCTCACAAGATATGTATCATCTGTTTTGATCTGTGGTTGGGAAGTGTATCCAAACCACTTATATCTTGGTTCACATGTTTTAGGCGTGTAGAACTTGATGCCACTATGTCTAGTAGATAGTCATTGGACTGACTAGAATATATGGATAACATTTCAGATCAGCTTGCATTTTGATTCACTTCTGCTAATTGGAGCAATCAAAGAATGCGAAATCTAAGAAGAAAAAGAATTGAACCATGAAAATTGTGGCGAATAAGGGTAGAAGGCTCCAGTTAGGTAACAGAAGTAGAGGATGACAATACAAGAAAAACAAAGGAAAATGTTTTGGGACCACAGTGTGAATGCTTTTAAGATAAATAAAGAAAATGAGTAATGAAGCATAGGAGAAGAAGAAGAAGAGGGTAGGGGGAGGAGGGGATCTGAGTGAGAGATGAAAAGAGAAAGGAAAGAGGGAAAAAGGAAAAGGAAACACTGTAGTATGTGTCCTGAATATGAAACAAATAACAAAGAGATTAACAGGGTTAAATGAATTAGAATCAGAAAGAAGACCCATAAGTGGATGAAGAGGAAAATTCAGAAATGAGAATGAAAGTACTCAGCTTGTTTTTGTAAGTGTAGCTGCAGGTATCAGATGGCTTTCTTTCTTCCTACTATTTGTTTGAAGTTTCTAATTTGTGGGCACATGAGAACATGAAAGTTACAAGGTGAAACACTGCAAGTTATAGTAAATTAACTGATATATTAAAACTATCTCGTGAAAATACCATACTTTACTATAAGAATGTAGCTTAGGCTTGTCTTAAGTTATACATGACTATTTATTTAGTGATTATTACAAAAGTATAACCTATTATTGACCAAGGTTTCAAGGTGGGATGATGGGACTTCCCATCATCCTGAGTGTTGGGATGGGATGAGTTGGGAAATGGACAGGGACAAGTCCGAACATTTGTAGTCCTGAGTGTTGAGATGCAGGGTATCCCATTCCATGGAAAATTCAGGACTGCACAATCCCTCAATGTGTAAATCCTTGTTATTTACTGCTTTTATCTTATGGGTTGGTGGCTGGCTGGCTGCCTACGCCCAAGGTAGTGTTTAAGTGGCCAAGCACCTCTATGACCTTTTGGCCATACATACTAATGTTTTTGTTTTATCTTCCTGGATGGTGTGCGAACGGATTGTCAATTGACCTTAAGGACTTCATATGACAAACTGAATGATAGATCATGTTTCCATAAAATTCCCTTATTGGGTTACACATGTCGCATGTAATTGTGGTGAAGTTTACTCCAGCCAAGGCTGGATGCCTTACATAATTTTATTCTTGGTACTCATTAAATCTGAATCATATATGTGTGTGTGTGATTAATTGGCTGATCACGAGCTGTTGTATGTGTTGATTGTGCACCAGTTTGCACAGAAGGAGGAATGGACTGTCCTGTGTGATGCTTTGGCTTCAAGACTTATGACTGTTGGCAACACACTTGCTGCAACTCTATGCTACATTTGTGCTGGAAATATTGACAAAACTGTGGAAATTTGGTCACGCAGCTTGAAGTCCGGATCTGAAGGGAGGGCTTATGTCGACCTTCTTCAGGTGATCTTCTATCATCATAACCTGTGTCATCTATGATCATGAATAAGAAAGCAGAAAAATAATTCTTTTTGCTTCAATATAGGATCTAATGGAAAAGACTATAGTCCTTGCCTTTGCAACTGGGCATAAGCAATTTAGTGCATCTTTGTCTAAGCTGGTGGGAAACTATGCTGAACTACTAGCCAGCCAAGGGCTTCTTACAACTGCAATGGAGTATCTAAAACTATTGGGATCAGAGGAATCTTCACATGAACTTGCCATCTTACGGGACCGAATTGCTCTCTCAGCTGAAGGTACTAAAACATTAAATTAGGAACTTTTTTCTACTGTATGATTTTGGGTGTTGATTCTATGGGTTTTGGTTTGCTAGAGTTTTTTGTATTGAACAAACTTTTCACAAATCTATATATCTATCTGATGAAAATTTATGAATAATTATAGTTGCGGTATTTTGTTGATAATAGAATATGTTGCCTGTGATATCGTTTTACTGTTCTAATGGGGCAATACATTGCCAAAGTTTGTGGAATGAATGATTGGTCTCTTCCTCTTGCATGCATCTTCATAATATATAAATTGGCAAGCAAAATGCTGTGTCTGTGACCACTAAGGCAGCTACCATACAGTAGGCAGTGGATGATGTTGGCAGTTGCCCTCATACAGCTGCCTCATCAAGGATGAGTTTGCTAGTTTAGTACTTCTGTCATCTATTTTTCTTTTTGTTTGATATGTTTTCTCCTTTTATATGCTTTCTTCTTTCCATGGAGATATAATGGCAACAGGGAGACTCTTTTGTACATCAACGTCCACCCAAACTGCCATCCAAGTGCTCTTTACTAATCACCTTTCAATTTGTCTATTCATTATTAATATTGTACCTTAACTAATTTCCACTTTTTCTTCTTTGTTATTTATAGTTGGTATTATGAGCCCTTCATCAATCTTCCTATATGGGGTGTCTTATTTTAATATTTTCTAATCAGTAGCATGACCCCACCAACTACCCTGTCTTCTTCACTTCCCTCTGAGAATAGATCTTTGGCCCAGTCATACTATGACCTATTTAGCTATTCATTGTACATTCCTATACCATTTCAATTGCTTCTTGTTTACTTTGCAGTAAATTAGCCTGACTCCTGTATTCTTTGCCGTACTCTATTCTTCCTAGTTTTACCTCATTTCCATCTTTGCATTCATTTTTTAACCATGTGAATCTTGTTTTCTTGGTATATTCTTTATTGTCTATTTTTTCAAACATATGGTTTTTACCTTGTACTATGCTTTTATTCTTTTGTTATACATGTTTCTTAAATTACCAAGGCTTTGTAGAACTGTTCCTTTAGCTGCCATGGTATCATGTAGTCAGATGATATCTGGAAAGACCACTTCTTTAATTAAAATCTGTGATATTATATTTATCCTTTTTGATCTCTTTGTTCTTCTGTATAACGTATCAAAGAACATGAAAATAATCATACTGTATATGCCCTTATCTACAAAGGTTTTCCTCCCATATTCCCTGTTTTTTTTGGTCCTTAAATCATTAATCATCATATTTCATCTGAAAATAGTATACACCTTGGTGTTTCTTTTTCATTATCAGTGTTGAGTTCATCATGATCAGGCAAAGAAATATGGATTTGTGCCTATCATTGGTTTAAGCACATCATGACTGTAAACTCAATAGTGTTGCCACAACTACTTATGATGTTGGTCACTGCCTCAATGTACTTATCTTTAAAAAGGTCACTTACTCATTTTGGAGAGAGGTATCATTGTTTAAAATTGCCTTACTAAATAAAATAAGAATACTTAAATATTTATTTATAGTTGCAATCTTCTACCTAGGTCTTGTACAGTTGTACTTGCCAAGGATATATTGTCTCAGTGGGATGTCCCACAAGATGTTGACAAGGGCCACCATCCCAAGTGTCGAGATGGGGCACTATGGTGGTGCATCCCACTCTATGGAGAAACGGGGATAGCCCTATCCAACGGGATTTGAATCATTGATACTTGCTTCAAAATCTTACTCACCCCATGCCTGCTTCTGACAGTGTAAGTTTTAGGATTTGATTATTAAATCTAAGGCCTTGGAATCCTGGGTGACAAAGAAAGTCTGAGAATACGAGTGTAACAAACTTAAGCTTGCTAATATTGAATATTTGGTAAAGCTAAGAGATATGAGGCAAAAAACAGCTGCATTAGAAGATGAGTGATTTGTGTGAACATTAAATCTCATGAGACAACAACAATGCCTACCTATATATAATGTTAAAAAACTTAAACCATGGATAAACTCCATGCTCATCTAACAAGTGCAACAAGCCCTAGAAATTAGAACAATGGTGGATTGGGAGGAGTTATTATCCCCCATAATTTAGTGTTATAAGAAATTGCTCTAGTATTTCCTTTACTTTTTTGAAAAGTACTGAGTAAGCATGTGTCTTTTGTTAAAATCTGATATTTAGCAGGTGAATGTGTGATAAAATTGATAGGGATATGGTATTGAACTGTTGCACAAAAGGAAGCATAAAAGTTCTACTAATTAAGGACAAAGTGGGGGATTACAGATTAATATAGTATAAATATATGTGTCATTGATATTTGATGGGGCCCAAAAATGGGTGGCCCTTTAGTATGTCTTTTTCTTGATTTGTTTCAGTGGGTCAGGAAAGGGAAAGGAAGACCTCAAGTAACACTGTTTGAAGTTGTAAAGATATGCAAAACTGTCAAGTGAAATTGGCTGTGGTAGTGGATTGAAATGATTGGTGAAAAAGCATCTTTAAAGCAAAACCTGAATATTGTGAGAAGGCATCAGGATAAAGGTTGGGTAGTGATATTCTTACTATTATCCATGGTATTCCGTACTGGCCCGAATCGATCGGTACACCTCGTACTGTACTGTACTGATGGGAAACTGATTCAGTTTAGGCTAGTTTTTCGGAAAATGATATGAATGGAACCGAACCGTACAGTATGGGCCGGTACGGTGTGGTACTTTTTTTTGGACTGTTTGATGGAATTTTTTTTTTTTGAATTTTTTATTGTCAGTACGGACCGATATGGTACAGACCGGTATGGTACGGTATCGTACCGTACCGATCGGCAACCGATATGGGGTTTTGGTACTGGTATTTAAAACTTTGCTGTTATCTCTTAATTTTTTATTCCTTTTCAGTCTAAAAGAAGGCTGAAAAGAGTTTTCTTTTCTTTTCTTTTTTTTTTTTTAAAACTCGGGGTGGGGGGGGGGGGTGCAAATAACTGGCTTTCAAGACAGGCCTCTATATATTTCAAAGTATATGGTTTTGCATTTAGCATACCTATTTTATGTAGATTGACTGGAACAAATTGGGTCAGGAAAGGAAAGGTAAGGCCTGAAATAAAATTGTTCAAAGTTTTAAGATGCGTGCAATGAAATTGGCTGTGGTTTTGGTTTGAAATGATTGGGGAAAAAGCATCTCTAAAACCAATGCTATTTAATTTTTTAAGGTTTCCCCTCATGTCACTTTCAGCATTTAAGTATTTGAAGATTGTTGATAAACTTGTTTCCATAAAAAAGGTATTTAATTAACCCAAAGAAAGGTTAGAAACTTTTTCCAACCTGCATGCATGAATGTTGCTTCCATGAGGTGGAGTCTTTAGGCAAGATAGTCTAAACAGCAATATAAGCTATGCTGCCTATGAATCCACTAGGATCTAATGAATCTTCTCTCTCTCAAAAGTGCGTGAGAAAGGAATCATGTAGACTTGGCAAGAATGTTGTCAGAGCCAACTTTATAGGTCTATGATATCTAATCGACCCATTTTATAGAAATTCCAGAAAGTATAGGAGCATTGGAAGCACAGCTACTGAGTGAAAGTAATGGAACCAATTAAAATTATAGTTAGTTGCATATTAGCAGCATTTTTGTTTATGCATTTGCGATTTTTTCCCCTCTAACTTTTAAATTGACTGGGATTCGGTATAAATATCTATTTGGCAGTTACAATTTAAGTTTAGTAGAAGAAATAAAGTTCATTATCTAGTGGTTCAATCTAGGGAAGTTATTTAATATGTAACATTAGGGCAAAATATAGCTGATTTTGAATTGTATATGATTCAAGAACTTATTGCTTTTATTTTTTAAATTTGTTTCTGTCATAACCTAATTTCGAGTCTGCTTTTATCATTTTAGTTTTTGTAATAACCTAGTTTCGAGTCTAAATAGGTTTTCTTGTGCTTCAGGTAAAGCCCATCAGTCTTTGTTTAATTTCTAGATTCATAAAAGGATTCTTGAGATCAAAAGCTTGTGTTAGTTTCATTATAATAGTCATGAAAATGCATGTGGATACCCAAGTATCTATTAGTTGGGTGTTTGCAAATAATTAGTTGCATGTTTGGAATGCAGCATTACATAAGTGGACACCCAAGCACAGCATTGCATATTTGTTGGGTGTTTACAATGCAGCATTATTTATCAACCGAAGTATCTAGCTTCGGCTAGGAGGGAAAAGCAAATAATGATGAGTTACTTTCAACTATCTACCTTTGATAGGTATTTTTATAAGGATCTAGTCTTTAAAAATATGTTAATTGATCTGATCGGCTTAGGCATTTGTCTAGCATAAAGTTCTACATAGGATCATGTCCTATGAACTATTGACCAGTTTGTAGGTTTGTATATCGTACTTACTATATTGGAATATATTGCTTCCCCATACATGCAATTTTGCATAAAGAAGTGTGAAAATATCATAATATGTTTTTTCCCTAGGATATTAAGCAATGCTTATGCTACTATTCATAATTTAAAATATATGCTTATGCTACATTTTGATTTCTAAAGTTTACATGGCACATGTAGAGCATTCTGCAGCAGCATTGTCATCTGTTGTTTTCACCAGATTTGTGAGCTAAATTTAGTGGACCATGTCATTCCAAATAAATGGAGCAAATTATTTTTGTCTAGCAAAACTAAAAATTATAATATAATGATACAAGACATGGAATGAATGGTCACATGCCTTTGTGATGCTGCGACTGAAAATTTTGTTGGCAGGAACCCCATCGGTAAATCATTTAAACATGCTTTTGTGATGGGCCTCTCCAAGGCAAATTTTGTTAGCAGAGTGTATAGAGAAGGGGAATTCTGTAGGTGGGTGTGGTTGCAGCAACTTTCAAATTAGTGAAAAATTTAAGGAAACTGATATTCATGCATATACAATGTTTATGATCATGATTTAGATGTGAAGGATTATCATAATTACTGTGATGCTGCTTCGTTCTCTAATTAAAATATATATATATTTTTATATATATTATGTAAGCGCGATCAATTTGTTTTCTTGTTATCAGTTCATTCTGTTTTCATCATTTCAAAAATAATATATTTTCTCTGTTTTGTTCCAATTATTCTAATAGTAGAGTGTGTGTATGTATTTTTTGGAAACTTCACCACTTATCCAGTATGAATTCTTTCATTCTTTGAACACTTTTATCTTCCCTTTAGTGCTATCTCTTATGTGCTTGATATACATGCTGTCTGTGTATCATGATGGATCGTCTTCATATGAAAATTGTAAAGTTGCTGATTTTCTTTGCAATATACACATTTTAATTTTCCCATGTATTAAAACTTGCTGAAGTATGATAAGTTCTAAAGAAGGTTGCACATTTTTCCTGTTATAATAAACAGACATGGTGAAGTATTTTGAGTTTGATGCCTTTTTTTTTTTTTTTTGCAGAGAGAGAAGCACCCAAGAGTTCACCTTACGAATCCAGTGTACCACATGCTGGGTCTGTATATGGTGCAGATCAGTCTAGCTTTAATGTTGTTGACCACTCTCAGCAATATTATCAGGTTTTTCTTTATACCTTTTTTTTAATTTTTAATTAAATTGTCATTCAGTTAAAGTCCAATTTCATCTTTTAGGTTGCGTCTTTCTTTTATTCTAAATTAGGATAAAGCACATTCCCAACCACTGCAGAGTGTTCCTGCCAGTTCATATGGTGATGGCTATCAACCATCATTGGGCTCTTCTTATGGAGGATATCAACCTGTGCAACTGAAAACACAGTTTCAGGAGTACAGCAATCCTGTGCCATTTCAGCCAGCACAGCCAACCCAGATGTTTTTTCCATCACAGACACCCCAGGTTCCACAGGTATTTTTTTAAAAATTATTTTAATTGATTTTTTCTTCTTTTCCAGGATGAATTGTGCCAGTAGTAGTTCTCCTTTGGTGCTTTTATAATTAGTTTACTATGCACACTAAGTAACTGAGATGGGATCCTAAGGGATAAGGGTTCATGTTTGTGATATTTCACAAAGAAGGTAGGAAAACACTATAAGAAATTTCTTTGCTTGCTGTTGTGAACTTAAAGAATAGATTTCAAGTTCCATCAAAAAGAAGAGATTATAGGAAACTGCAATGGTTTGTTATTGAGAGTTGCTTTTTGAGTTAAGAAGCAATAAGGAAACTAAATGCTCACTTAGTAATTTTAAATAAGAAATATTTTGGATTAAATTTTTAAGATTGCTCTTAAGGTAATCGATGCAAAAGGCTTTAAAAGAAGGATTTAAAGAATCAGTTGATTTTAGAATTAAGCTGGGTTTATAGGCATCATAGCAAATTATTAGACAGATAATGTGGGCTACCTGTTGAAATCAGATCAGGTTTGGCTTGGATATGATTTACAGTGTAATAGACCAATAATGAAAGAGGAAAACAGCTGATGAGAGCAATGCAATAGGGATGAGGAGAAGTAAGAATGAATAAAAGAGGAGAGATAAATATCACATTCCACTTGATCTTTGTCTCTGAATTACTTACAAGGATTCAAGTTCTAACAGGATGTCACATGGGATGTTGGGATGGGGCGCCGTCCTACCATCATCCCAACATCCCATTCAACATGTCCTAGTACATCTCTTGTTCCAACCAGTGGGACGGGTTGAAATGGTGGTGCATCCTGTCCACAGAAAAATTGAGACAGCCTTGACCCATGGAATTTGAGTCATTGATTATTCAGAATGCTGAAATTCATTGATCTATGTGAATCCTATTGAATGAGCACCAAAACAAGCAGAAAGTAGTATGTCATAGCCAAGGTTCACCATGTTGGTACCAAACCTCATATACCGATAGCATCCTATTATATGTTAGTACGCAATATGGTACGAGACGACGAGACGTACCAAGTGTTGGTATGATACGAGACTTCATACCGGTGTAGTATGGTACCGACCGGTATGGCAAACCTTGATCCCGACAAACTTTAGGACTTTGAACTTACCTATTATAATCATAAGACTTCAATAGGCATAGTTTGACTTTAAAAAAACCGCTTAACCAACCCAAAATCCTATTACAAGAAAGAATATTTATTACTTTCTTACATGGATATTTGAATCCTAAGTGACTAGAAAGAACAATCCCAGGATTTGTTCAGCTATCCAAATTTTACTTGAAAGTAAATGCCAAAGTATAATTAAAAGTAATACTAAACTTGTTTTCTCCATTCCTGTCACTAATATAAGTATCTTTTGTTGCTACTCTCTAAATTTGTGCTTTTGGTTTAAATTTGCTTTTTCCATACTATTTAGTACATTTTTCTTTCTTTTATTCCAAAATTGTGTTGAAGCAGCTTTATTCCACTAGATTTGATTGATTGATGATAGGTCTTGTTCAGATGTAACATATCATGTAAGTCTCTTGGGGAGCCCATGCTGTTGTATTGGTTGTGCGCCAGTAGTAAACCTGTCCCATTGTCTGACATCTTGAACCACACTTAATTTGTCCTTTCTCTTCGAGTCTTCTTAGGGCCTGGTTGGAAAGGATAGGATTGGCCCAAATCCTATAGGATTTAGGAATCCTATGGATAAAAATCTCATTTCCTTTCCTAAGCATTGTTTGGATGATTTAATTGTGGGATAAATGAACAATAGGAAGTGGTTAATCCCATAGTGGGAAAAAAAAGACCTCCGGAGGTCCTTCTTTTGTTTTCCCATGGTTGTCTGGCTCGCACCCCTATGGTCTTCGACCCCTCTTTGCCCACACCATCTCCTCCCCCTCCCATGCTGCCGCACTCCCCCTCTCTAACTGCCCCTTCTAGTAGCCTCCTCACCCCCTTGGAACCTATGAAACACCTTCAATCTTCCTCAGGTGCTCTCCTTCACCACAAATCTCTAAAAAAGAGAATGAAATGGAAAGAAAAAGAAGCAAAAAGAAAAAAAAATGACCAATCCATGTGGGAAATGGTCTTATCTCATAATTTTTTCCGTCTTTTCCTTTGTTGTTGTTGATTTTTCCTAAGTTTTTCCCCCGATTTTTCCTCTATTTTTTACGTCCTCGGAAGCCTCAATTGAGTGGTCCGCTTGGAGCGGCCAAATAGGGAAAGCTTGGATGATGGCCAGGGTTTTGTGTTGGGTATTATGTATAACAGTTTAAACGGTATAAATATATTATCAATCAATTTAAGAGCAGATGTTAATTGTGGCTTATTGGTTAAGGTAGTGGTTTGGTTATCTACAGATTTAGAGTTCAATCCCTATATCTTCCTATTATATACTTTTTTGTAAAAAATTATAAAATATACATAATCGAATTCGAGTAGTAGGTATCCGAGGGGCAAGTTCCAAATCCATCCCAATCCTGAATGAATTTAAATTTTAAATTTGAGAGATGCAAAAAGATATGTTAGCTTTTTCTAATGATTAATATGATATTTTTTATAATGATAAGTTTGTTCTTTTGATAGGTACCCAAGTGGCAAAGTCCAAATCCATCCCAAACCCGAATGGATTTTAATTTTAAATTCCAAAGATGTACAAATATATGTTATCTTTTTCTTGATATGAGTTATTTTGTAATTATAATGATTAATATGATATTTCGATAATAGTAAGTTTATTATTTTGGTAAAAGAAAGGTTAGAGAGAGGAAGGAAACAAGAAAAAGGGAGGGGGAGGAAATCCTAATTTATCATCCAAATATAGGATAGGATTAGCTACATGGGATTTTTCCCCTAATAGGATTTTATATATAATCCTATAGGATCAAAACCTACTTTCCATCATGAATTTTATCCTAAGGTTATAAATCCTAGATATCCAAACAGGCTCGAAAAGAAGATTTTTATATGGTTGGGCTAGAGGGCATGACTTTTTCTTGTTAGAATCTTTGGAGCGTGAGAAAGAGGGCGTTTTGATGATCTCTGAATGGCCCTTTCCTTTCAAAGATTTGATGATTGTTAGCTTAGACTAACTTCCAAAATCTCTTTCAGTAAATATTGAACCATAAATCCTGTCCATGTGGAGGGTAACTCAATTATAAGCAAGCTCTATACATTCAATCTTTTTTCCCTTTCTTTCCCATAAATCCTGTCCAGTTGATTGCTTGTATAATTTCAGTACAGATGTCTGTAACTTTGAGGGTTCTTTCCCTAATCAAGTACAGAGACAAAAACATCCAAGAGTTCAGAGCAGCGGTAGAAAAATTCTCGACGAATGAAATGAATGAATCCTAATTCAGTATGTAGCATTTAGAACTTAGAAGCTTTCCAAACTTGCTACCGTACCAGTGCTTGCTACCTAACGTTCACTTGGATCCTTTTGAAATATCTTTTGGTTTGGGAAAAAAAGTTTAAAAATTTTGTTCACTATTACTTATTTAAATACTCTGCTATTGTAGTTATAACTATCTGTTATACCAGTTTATCTGCCATTAACAATTTTGTCTGTAACAGCCAACTTTTGCTCCACCTCCTGCTGCACCTCAGCCTGCAGTGAGGCCCTTTGTTCCTGCAACCCCACCTACCCTTAAAAATGTGGAACAATATCAGCAGCCCAGCTTGGCTTCTCAGCTCTACCCGGTCTGCACACTATAAATTCTTGGAACTTTAGCATGAGAAGATATTTACTGTTTTCTAATTAATTAACTTTTCCTCTTCATGTTTGGGACAGGGAGTCGCTAATCCTGCTTATCAACCTGGACAAGCTTTACCCACTTCTTATGGTGTTAGTGCATCTCAGCCTGGATCTGTTACCGGTCACAAGTTTCCGCCAGCTGTAGCACCGACCCCTGCACCTAGAGGTTTTATGCCAGTTACCAATCCAAGTTTTGTCCGGAGTAGTAGTGTCAGCCCTGTGCAACCATCTAGTCCAACTCACTTATCACAAGTGCAACCAGTTGCTGCTCCTCCAGCTCCTCCTCCTACAGTGCAAACAGTGGATACTTCGAATGTGCCTGGTAATTTCAATTCATATTGCCCAATATCAGTGACACTACTGATCATCTAAAAATTTATCTTTGGAGCATCTCTGACACCCCCAGGTTCATACATATACTGGCCTGAAGACAGCATATCTATTTGTACAAATCTCATATTCACCTGTATCTGGCTCACCTAACTTTTCTTTGCTGTACCTATGTAGCCTGGCCTGCCAAAACAAGATGTAGAAAATGATGTTGATATTATTTTGTTTATCAGTGAAGTTACAGTTGGAGCTATATTTACTCATCAATCTATGTTGTAGGGACTCTGGAGCATGTCAGGCCAATGCTTCTACTTCCTTTCCATGTCCTACCTAAATCTAAACCATGCACATAACTCTGTTAAGTCTAAATATCCTGACCAGATGTGGATCTTCTCATGCTTATCAAAGAAACAGTATGAGAAAACTTGTATTACCTTTATATGCCAAAAATTTGAATCCAAGTTTAAAGTTCATTGGAATCTATATTTTGGCCGGCTGCAAGTCAGTTCACTTTGGCTGAAACTGTTGAAGAATAAAGCATGTAGGCTGTTTTACTTGAAACAGCGACATTTGGATGAAACAGCACCGTCTTGAGAAACATGTTACTTTTTTTTCTGCCCCACGTGCCTGAACCACCCTAAGATGGTCCATTCCTGTTTCCCTGATTCGATGATTTCAGGCACTCGTTTGAAACATTTTTTTATTAGCTATGCATACATCACAATCATTGATTACTTGAACTAAAAAATGGATTTATCTCAATATATTTAAATATTGATATTTGTTTATCATTCAAGGATGAATAAACTGTGTTTCTAGTTTGCTTGTAATAGATCAAATTCGAAGAACTAATAATTCACAAATGCATTATGCACAAAAATATATGTATACATGTATATTTTTGTACATATACATATACATGTATATTTTTGTATACATGTATTAAATATTTTTTAAATTACATTTGAATATTACAATTTCTTTATAGGCATGAATGGTTAATTTTTAGATTCTGCTGACTATTAGGGTTTTCCTTGTGATGTATTTTCGGTCTCTGTAAGCTTCAAATTTGAATGCAAGTGAGTAGGAACCAGCATTACAACGTTTTTTTTGAATACTGTTGTAATTGATTATTCTATTGTTCACATCCAGAACCTATTATCATTGAGCAGCATAGGAGTGAGTAATAATTCCAATAGAAATTAATGAAAATTTATTGTGACCAGTATCAAATTGTTTGCACATGATAATATCGGTCCCCTTTTTTATTGTCTTCATTCTTGCTCTTGTTGTACCAATTCTTGTGGGTGTTTCTGTATCTCCAGGGCAAGGTAATTGTGGAGATTTGTGTCAGTATCTGTCCATAGATGTGGGCCACTAATTCTAACTCTATGTTGCATCTTAGTATGTATGGACTTCTATATCCAGTGCTAACATGCATTTGCTTGGACTTGCAGCTGAGCTGAGGCCTGTTATCACAACATTGACCCGACTCTACCATGAGACATCAGAAGCTCTTGGAGGATCTCGTGCAAATCCATCTAAGAAACGAGAAATTGAGGATAACTCAAGGAAAATTGGATCCTTGTTTGCGAAGCTTAATAGTGGGGATATATCTCCAAATGCTGCATCTAAGCTTGGTCAACTCTGCCAAGCTTTGGATGCTGGGGACTATGCTAGCGCATTGCACATCCAGGTACACTGATTAGTTACAGTAATTATCACTGTGACATGAATCACAAAGAACCAGTTATTTTTAGAACATATAATTACAAAAGAGAAATCTTAAGTGGATGATGTGGTAATTAGAGTTATATACCTTTTTCTTTGTTATTATTTTGCATATGCTGCTTGCAGTCTTCTGCAGCTATGAGAGCTTTTGGTCACTGTGCCACCACCTGACATGATTGTATATGAAAGCTTATACTGAAAAATAATAGTGAAGTTTCATTGCTTTAAATAGATCCAATTTTGTTTGAAGTCATCAGCAACTGGCATTATAGTCTTCATGACTTTTCAGAACTAATTTGTGGACTGCAAATCTGGCTTCTCTGATCAAGCATTTAAGATTCCTGTCTCATAACAAGATGGGCTACCTAAACATTTTTTTTCCTGTTTTCTTATGTCTGGTGGTTTAGAGGGCTGAGCCTTGTTGCGATGGTGGTGTTGCTCTTTGCTAACATGGGTGTCATGGGTTCAAAATATAGAAGCAGCCTCTCCATACATGGGGGTAAGGCTGCATGCATCTGATCGTCACAAGACCCAGCAAGTGATGGGAGCCTCGTGTTCGGACATCCTTTTTTTCTTTTTATATCTGGCAATTTGGTCTAGATCTTCTGTCACATGTTTAATTTTTAGCTTTGCTTTAGAGATTTTAAAATTCCAAAAATCACTGTTGTTGAAACTAGATTGCCTTCTGATAACCCTTTTTTCCTGTGTTTGCTGGTAGACTTGCTAGTCCTTGCAGCTCATTATCTTTGCTGCTTGCTTCAGTCAGCTAATATTTGAACGTGACAGGTTCTCCTAACAACGAGTGATTGGGATGAATGCAACTTCTGGCTTGCAGCACTCAAGCGGATGATTAAGACAAGGCAGAGCATGAGATTGTAAGGTATTACCTTGAAGGGCATTCTTTGGCCAGAGCTAGTCCATGTACACATTACATCCTTTTTTTTTGTTTTTTTTAATCATAATTTTTTTAGTGTTGGTTTCATTTATAGATCTTTAATAACCTATCCTCCCGTATGCTCCTTCATCTGAGTATTTGAAGCCTCTTGACATAAAAGACTAGCTATTTTGAGTGAATCAGGTTCTTGGATTGCTGATAGTTGGTTCTTTTGGTTTCCATCTATTGCGTTGCTTTGTGATCTCTCAAGCGTTGACACTATAGCTGTTGTTATTTTAGGTTACAGACACAAAAATGATTATTAGGACCTCAGCTGTCTGAATATTTGGAAAGATAATGCAGCAAGGTCATTCAAACTTGTCCTATTAGTGTATAATCAAATCTATGGTGGCGGTTTACTTATCATTTTTATTGAAGTTTATGATGTTTCATTGTTTCCATTTTTATTGCTGCTCTGGAGATAAAGATGGGGAAGGGTGGTTATGTGGGTATTGAGTAGTTTTGCACTCGTGCAATAAAAAAAGATTCTGGTCAACTTCTTGTGCTTCGGTTTCAAGGCAAAGTGTGGTCAGCCATGGGCTGATTCTATTCTAAATGCCCATTCTTCTAGCAAATGCACTTTTATATTCAGTCTTAGATAATTTTTAAAAAATATTAATTAAAGTTGATAGTAAATGAGGGGTGGCAACAGTCAGCTGGGGCAAAGCATGCAAAATCTTAATCCATGATGCGCCATTTTGTTAAGACCTCTAGACTGTAGCATAATATGTTCTGCATGACAGCCCCTAAATATTTGACATATCAAATCCAATTCTTTAATTTATGCTATTTTTTGAAGTGATTCAAATGAATTGTATTTAGAAAGAGAATCATTCAAAAATTCTTGTTCAAGATGGTGATCTAACCTGATTTAAATTGTTTTGATCCAAATAAAGCGTTACCATCATCAAAGCTCTTAAACTCCTCGGCTCATTTTAATTTCGAGTCAAAAAATTTTGGGTTAATAAAATTCCTACCCTTCCTACATTTGGTTGGGTCCTCGTTCGAGTAGGATTGGCTTCAAGTTATGTTTGGGTTACACTTTGGATTTGAGACGGGTGGGTTACACTTTGGATTTGACCGAAGATGTTCAAGATCAGGTATTGGTCTCGAGCAGTCACTATTTTGGGAAGCTTAATATCCTCTATGCTCAGAACTATTTACTAATAACTCAGTCTCAGGTACCATTAATAAGCTTCATGGGAAATGTGAGGGACATAAAGAGTAAAACTATATGTTATATATCAGCTAAAATAATTGGATCGGAATTGGGGCTAGCTCTTAGCTAATTTGGGCTAGTAGGATTTAAAACTCATATCCTGGCATGACAAATGATCAAGTCCAGCTAGATCCTCATTGGGTGAAGTAGGGATTTCGAGCCCTTCATGGGGCAGTGCAGTTGGAATGGGCCATGTGTTCTAACCGTGCGATCAAGGTTTGAGGCTCGCGTGCGGCTGATTAAATGCAAGTGTGAAATGATTTTGTAGAGGATCGGTGTTTGCGGTCTTGATACGAGGTGTGGAAACAATTTTTGGTCCTTTTGGCTCTTGAGGGATGCTGGAGATGACGTACTCATTCGATTCGAGATCTTCTCTCGAACGTGATGGAGAGAGGATTGCGTTTATTGCTTCTCTAATTGAACATTCACTCAATGGGATGGGGGCTTTCATAGTCACGTCTATAGATTTACGAGCCCTCCCAAGTTTATCATAGAGTTTCGGAATTGTACGGTCCGACTTTATATGGTTGACCTCCAAAAATTTGGAGATTTCCCCTGCTAGGCAATTCGGTTACATAAATGACTGATACCTCACCTAAAAAGTCTAGCTGTAAGTTGTTTTTGGCACCTGCACGGGATCTCGCCTACTTCATTGGTTCTCAAATAGAATCAGACAATATGATTGACTTGTGATCAATCCGAAAGGGCCTCAGCAACAGTATCCTTAGCCCACATGGGCCATAAGTTGGGCACATTTGAATATCACATGCAGTGATTTAGGATTTCATCTTGTTATTACACCTTGTCCATGTTAATCCCAACTACTGAAAGCAAGGATAGATGTGACCAAGATAATTTGTTAATGTTTTTTCAAAGATCACATGCATCATATTTGTCAAGATCCACCAAATCACATCCTAGCCTATAGTATTTGTATGGATAATCACAGAGGCAAACAATTAATTTAGAGTGAATGTGATTCACGACGAACTGAAATCAAAATTAGAATAGATTAGAATGCAAATTGGAATAGCCATTTATTACGATGTGCTTGGTTCATCATTAGGATCGAAATTAGAATAAAATTTGGATTCTAGTAGAATGGACTGGATTTGGAGAATTGAACTATTTTGTATTCCGGAGAGGTTGGAACGAAAAAGCTGCTCTCTCCAACGAAACCATTGGAACTAAAGTAACTCATCGCCATTTTCGCTCCAAAGTCCAAATGCAGTGGCACGCGAATACCAAGCTTACCCAAAAACAGTCCTTGAACACCGCGTCCATCCCTCTTCGGATATGCATTCAAAAGCCACACTCAAAATTGTCTCTTTGTATAATTCCCCACCTCCCAAGGCCAAAAAACAAAGAGCGGTGCCATTCCTTCATGGTGGACAAGTAACCCATTGCAACCATCTCCGTGGCAAGCTCGCCTTCAACCACGCATCCACACTCAACACAACAACTAAAGAATCAACTGCATCAGTAGTAGCAGTAGGATGGTCTGGTTAAGGAAAGCTACCGAGACATGGACCAGCTCAAGGAGGAAGAGCAGCAGCAGCAACAACAAGAGCAGAACTTTCTGGAAGAAGAAACGAAACAACTCAAAGAGTATGATACCATCCCTCCTACACCCCTCATTGCACTAAACCATGTCTCCAGGCTCTGCAAGTCGGTGCAGGCCTCCATCGACTTCTACGTCAAAGTCCTCGGCTTCGTCCTCATCCATCGGCCCCCCACCTTCGACTTCGACGGCGCCTGGTCTCAGCTCACGTCTCTTCAACCAAACTTCCTTTCCATTCCTCTCTTCAACCGTACAACTTTCTCTTCCTTCTGGGGTTGCAGGTTGTTCAACTACGGCGTCGGAATCCACTTAATCCAGAAGAAGGATGGTGGCAGCCTTATGGACGCTCGCCCCGACAAGCTCGACCCCTTGGACAACCACGTCTCCTTTCAGGTGGGATGGTCATATCCATCATTTGAATCAGCTAACAGTTTCCCTATCTACATCTATACCTATGTCTATGTTTTTTGACAACGAATTTGGCAGTGCGAGGACATGGAGGTGATGGAGAAGAGGCTGAAGGAGACGAACATAAAGTATCTGAAGAGGACTGTTGGTGGTGAGGAGGAAGAGGAGGAGGAGGCGTCACCCATTGACCAACTCTTCTTCAATGATCCTGATGGGTTTATGATTGAGATCTGCAACTGCGAGAACCTGGAGCTTGTCCCCGCAGGATCCCTCGGCCGGATACGGCTGCCGCGCCACCACCACAATCCACCACTTCACATCAATGGCTCTCAAAATCAAACCCAGCGGCAGGACCAGGCATAGATGATCAAATAAAGAACGGCACTAGAAACCCAGTCAAATGCAGCTAGGCTGTCTAGCTCTCATGTCACCTTGGTTACATCTACTTACGTAAAATTTTTCAGAAGCATCATGACATATAAGAGGGACTGGCAATGTGTTTTCCATAATTAGTAATGGTGGTAGTGAAATAATAAATATCTTGTTCCGATTGAAGGTACGTTGCACCATACATAGATATCTTGAGAGCTTGCATAGCATTACAAAGCTGGAATTAATGGTAAGGAAAATGATGGCCAACTATACAATGCTCTTATTAATTAGCTAGCTTACCAGGAACTCCAGCACAAGATAGCCGTTGTTTCATCATAGAATAAGCAGTATTGTGATTATTTATTTAAAGAGTGATTGGTGCAATCATTGGCACCTACAGCCTATGGGTCTTGGTGAGAAAGACGACAGTGCCGGAAGTGGCGACGGGAATTAGGATATCTTCCGGGATAGACTCGGCGCCGGGGATTACCCGCTTAGCAAGGAGGGAGACGACGGGAACCCCAAACAGGAACAGTAGCACGTCCACTGCTCTCTTACCAACGTGAAAGCTCTCCAATTGGATCACTTCTCCCATAATTTTCTTGAACTCTTCCTTCGTTAAGGTTCCTTTCCCTGGATGATATCTCTGCATGCAAGAAATGAACAGTTAATTGCAGCATACGCTTCAAAAGAAGCTGATAACATCACGCAATTAATTTCTTCTCGTCCATAGAAACAGGGAAAAAGAAAAGAAGACGTGAAATCTCTCCAGATTTTCTATGACCGTATTAGTCATCTCCAAATGACGTGAAATTGAACATTATGTGGTCACAATGTTTTAGTTTACCTCATTTACAGTTGCTTCTGCCCTCGCAGCACTAGCAAGTAAATGCTGGTTTGCGCATGTCATTCTTGTGCATGGGCCATGCTAATCTGCTCTATATCGTTCCGATTTTATCGGATGTCCAAAGAGACACTCATCCTGATAGGGCTAATCTGATTTCCTTTGAAGCTGCACATATTCATAGGAAAGCCAACAATGCAGCTTACCAGGTGGCTTACTATGTTGCAAATTACTTGGGCAGTTTTATTTGGTATTTTCTTACCTTTACTCCCAGACAACTTTGTGAGCTTTTGTAGATACTAATGGATGTGTCTGCAGGAGGATTGTGTGAATTATCTGCCTCACTATTAAAAAAAATAAAAGATGATCCGGCTTCGATTCTCAAGTCACTCTGAAACTATGTTGTAGTTTTTCCCTCGCCCTCAAGAAATAGTTGCATATTTTGTTAATTTGCACTAGTATACTTAATTGCAATGTATTACTAGACATTTTTGCTATGGCCTTTATATATTCTAGTGATGCGCTTGATGCGTCTAGGTTTACATATGAGTCTACTTGTCAATATATATATTGGTCGAGTTGATGAACTAATCACCTGAAGGTTAAATTTATATTATTTAGGATCTGTTCTTTTGCAAATCTTTGTCTCAGAATCCATATTTTTCTAGATAAATATTTTTCAGACAATATTTAGATAGAAAAATAATTTATCTATGTCCTTTTATATAGGAAAGTGGCTTCAGAATTTATTACCCATGTTCTTTTACATTACTACTTTCCTTAATAAGTTGGTAAAATTTATCCATATTTTTCATGATATCCCTTATGCTTTTTAGATTTGACTAAGTTATTAAGTATTGAATGATGGAGATATTGGAAATGAGGATCGGCATTTTAGGTATAGTATTAAATACCTACTTTACTGGTTGATGGGAAAATGATTTAGCCACCCCTTGGATGGGTAAAACTTTTTACTATTTTATAGGTAAATATTTTTCATGGTAAAGTAACTTATCTATCTTGAAAAGTACGAAAATATGGATAAGTTGGTCAATAAAAAAATTGACCAACTTTTTCATGATATTTATCTTTTCATTGACCAACTTTTTCATGATATTTATCCATAAAAAAATGATCCTTTAAGACAAAGTCATCATGCCAAATCTACTCAAAATTCTATGTATATCTTGCCAAGCTTAGGCTTGTCATTTCTTTGATTTTTTGCTGTGTTTGAGAAATGAGGTGGGAATTGCCAGCCAGAAGAACCAAATCCGATTGGCAACACATGGTCACAATTTTGCATGCTAACAAAGTTATAATGTCAGCATATGCGGTTGGTATATATGAGGGAAAAATGTAAAGATTATCCCAAAAAAAGAGGAAAAAAAAAGGACAAAGATTTTTAAACTTCCTCACCTCGAACGCCTTTTTGAGATCGTCTTTCTTAGGTAACTTAAATTGCATCGCTCCGCCTTTCTCATTCAGTTTTCTGCCAATAGAGCCAACATCGAGTTAGTGCTTTTGAATTCATAAAAAAGATAAATCATAATTTTGATCAGCAACCATTCCTAATTTAAAAGTGTATCAATGCTGAATTCATATTTTTAATTTTATTATTCATGTGTATCTTCTAAGAGCATGAAGATATATTATGCATGTTTTTAGTGCGTATTCTTTTATGCAATAGTATCTTTTTGAACATAAGTAGCCAAGCCTGTTGCTTGACCACTAATTGCATAACTCATCTTTTTTTTTAAAACATAATTTTTCTGTGCATTTTCAATATTCATTGTACACAAATTGTTACATGCGAACATATATACATACATGCACTTTCTCAATTAGCATCTCTAGATTATGGGTTTTCTGCACTCACACAACTTGCTTGAGTCCACAAGGGGACCCAGGCAACCTCTATTACCTTATTAGATGTGAGTCCTTCATCTTCCAAATTAGGCCTTGGGGGCCAACATATAGTATTTCCATTCCCTATTAGATAACTTCAATGATGCTAGCTCTATTTTTAACCTCATAATGGTACTATTAGCTCTGTGGAATGTAAAAAATTGGTTGTCAACAACAACAATACTAAGGATGTAATTTCTGTGGCTGGTACTCTGAGTAATCTGCTGTTATATATCATGCTTGTATTAAGCTATCCTCTCAAGACTTTGGTGTAATTTAGAGAATTTGTTTCTATTAATTCTACCGTACTAGAATATGGCATATGTGATGCACATAATAAAGACTGGAAGAAGGACTCGAACTTTTAACCTTACGATCAAAAGGTTGGAGAGGATAGGGATAGGAGAGGAAACAAGCACCATGGAAAAATTTGAGTGGAGAAACATGCGTGCTTTTGGAAAAAAAAAAATGGAGCGGAAAAATACGGATGGTAGGGACCTGGGAAAACATCATCCAAGGACACCTAAATATGTACCATCTTGCAAAATAAAAAAAATAAAGTTGATACTTTTGTACAAAATCAATAATTTATAAAAAGATTTTTCTATGCCAAATTCCCTTCCGATTCTAGCAACAATATGTTGAAATGAGAGTGTCTATAATAGTGTTTCGCATTGAGAAGGTCTTTGATGACATGAAGCAAGCTAATTTTCTTGGAGGAAAATAGTACTATTCTCACTAGAGTATTTATTGGCATTGAGTAGGACTTTGATGGCATGAAGCAAGATGATTTTCTTGGAGGAAAATAATAGTAGTCTCGCGCATTGTAACCATAATATTTAACACCAAGAGAAGGGGTCATTTCCACATAAACAAGGATTTTTTGCAAGTGGTGTATTATTGCAAAGGATTTATTTGTTCTTGTTTTATAGTGGATTAATCTCTCACATTGTTATTACAATAATTACCACCAGGGAGAAGGGGTCTTTTCCACATAAACAAGGATTTGTTGTAAGTGGTTTATTATTGTAAATGATTTCTTTTTCCTGTTTCATAGTGGATTGATGTCTTTGAATCATAAACATAGATCGATTCTGGATAAACCAAGTTAACTATCGACGTTTACATGTTCTTGTTATATTTCTTTGCTGGCATACTTTTGGTAGTCAACCCTAAATAATTGATGCAAGGATCAATGGTTACAGCCAAGGTTTGGCTGGTACTTAATTTTTTTTCCTTTTTCCATGTTTAATTTGTAGTACCATATCATATAATAATGGGGGCTAATTCCATACTGTAGTCTATAGTGGGGGTGTTGTTGGTTTGCCAAGGGATGAAAATGTAATGAACTGAAAATATATTTGACTATTTTGTGTTTAACTATTGACAAATTGACATAGGAATCAAACGCTTGAAATTAAGAAGCCCGTTAAAAAGAACAAAACTTTTCATAATAAAGAGTGTGTTGGTCGTGTCAATCTCTGGCCTCAATTTCTAAGGATGCTGCCCAACTCCGTTGAGCAAACTTCTGATTTAATTTCCCATCAACTATCCTAGCTTAAAATAGAAGAAAATCTGATGACTGTTGAAATGAAAAACCAGCATGTTAAATTAAATTTGGACTGAACTGACTGCCAAAATCCTTCATATTAGTTGCTTATGTAAGAATAAAGGATAGACTTTTTTCCAACTAATAGTCAACTTTATTTCTCAAGCGAGAATGACCGAATTTTCAAGTACTTAGATGGTCTTATAGGACTGGATTTTTTTTGTTGAAAGATAAAAATACCTAACATATTGTGATATGTTTCAGGTTAATCCACCAAAATGATATCTGTGGGCTTCACCATGTGAGGTCTTGTGGAAGTGAAGGAACTGTTGGGAAGTTAAATAGAGTGTCTTGCAGTGTTCTTGAACCTTTCAAGTTCCTAATTTGTTATAAACCTCTCCTCACATGGATATTATGTAAAGCAAGCAAAAGCCTTTTGAGCAATTTGTTCCTCTATGACTGAGGGTGCCAACTAGCGGAGTTGGTGAAGTCTTGTGTTGATACAAGAAACCTAGGTCTGATTTCCACCTTGTCAAATTAAATAGGTGGGGCTCCTATCACTTCCATTTAAGCTCTAAGTTAAGAAAACTTGGGAGACGAATGTAAAATTTGGGATCAACTATATAGTAATTTCACTAAAATATAATTCGTAGAATTTATTATGCATTCATGACATTTCATGCATAACATGGCAATGCATCCAAAGTTTTAGATGTCAAAACAGATATCTTTTCACAAGCAAGATTCTATATTTATTTCCTTGATATCTATGCAAAATTAGCATACTCGTTTTACCTATGAGAAGAAGGAAATCAAGAGTGAGTGTGTATAGTTATTATCGAGATTCAAACTATAGAAAACTTACTCGATAATGGAATAAAACTGATGGTAGAATTCATCAAACTTCTCTAACGTGAATTTGTTATATTCTTCTTCCCATATAGCAGAAAGGTCTGGAGGTTTTGTGGAGGTTTGCTCCTTCCCGTCTCCTATGCTTGGCCAATCAATTAAGTTATTATTTGAAACACAAAAGCAAAAAACTCAGTGCAATGGAAAAGAATAGACGTGCTAATTTAATGGGTAAGTTTAATATGTACGCCATGCATGGAATGAACCTTATTTGACTCATTTGATATGAAAATTTCTCTTTTAACTAATATCAAGTACAAAAAATTCACAATATCTATACTGGAACCCCGTAAAGGTACCATGTTGTATGGGATTAGTATGCCCGATGTGGGATGGGTATGTGCAAGTATTGCAAATTTTGATGTAGGAATACTTGATTAATGAACTTATTAATCAAGCCATCATCACATTTTTTGACCAAACTGATGAACCAAATTGGCCCCTCCCCCCACCTCTCTCTCTCTCTCTAGCACATTTAAATAACATTTACAAGCTAAAATTTGCTCGCACAATATGCATCACTAGTATTGACTGAATTCACACCATTCCTAGTGTTGACATTCTTATGGATCATATCACCCCCTAACAAGTTTAATCCAAACAAAAGTTGATTTAGGCCATGTAGATCAAGATCATCTATACCCATGATTTTGCAAAAAGGGACACCAATTATTTTTTGACATGCATCTCTTCACCCTCTTAGTACTTGTGATATGATTCAATGCTTGAACATATGTTCTACCAAAAAAAAATGCTTGAATATATGTAGATGGGCAGATGCTTAAGTTTTGCATCATATGTTTGTAGTTTAAAATTGTTGACAATGAAAATAATAATAATAAAAAAAAGCTATTCTACTTAAAAACGTATGAGATAGATTGGAACACATTCAATTAGAGAGCTCAAAATTCTCAATCTCACACTTGCCAAGAAGACCTGAACATAATTTTCACTTGGTATCTATAATACGGTCTGTGTCAATTGCTCATGGTGAATGCTGTTATTATATATTACACTTTGTGAAATCTTGTGTATTGATTAATTTGAACATTTTCCAGCAAAAGCTGTGGAAAATTACCACAACCTGGATACCCGGGTTGGATTGTCCGTGTTAGTTCATAATTCCTAGCATCCATCCAATTCGGCTAAGAATGGGCGGTTTAAGAGGGACAAAATGTTAGGTTAGTATTGGCTCTATAACATATTAGCAGCATTCCCTGTACCACTCTATATCAGGTGGTACGAGGCATACAGTATCGTATTGATATACCGAACCATCCCGTACCAATACAGCTATACCATATTATATTGCATATCGATATTATAGTAGGATTTTATCGGAATGGGATCCAATATCGAGATAGCAAAACTCACATATTAGCCAACTAAAACTTGTCATTCACCCTATACAATTTGATCTGAAGGTGATCTGTTGCCAAAAATTATAGCAAGCATTAACTAGCTTAAGTTTTTGACGTGTAGGGTGTTCTTTATTTGACTGCTTACAAACACAAATTATACAAACAAAAAAACTTCAAAGAGGCCTGGAAGAGTTTTCATACCTTTTCTAAACTTGGGTATGGCCTGCCCCATTTTGCCAATTTGTTGAGATGTGGCTGCAGGGGTTGTCCCTTTATATAGGAAGCCAGATGTTCTTTGGGTGCACCAATAACCATGGCATTGCCCTCAGGGGAAGCAAAGATAGCAGCCATAAAGAATGCGGAAACACATTTGGCAGGCTGTCTCCAAGCAATGAAAGGAAGCAAGGATTGCTTCTGCAATGCATCCTCGGCAGCTTGTAGGAGAATACTGATGAGAATCAATTTTCATGCACTCAATCATTGGAGGCTTCATTTTGGATTTAGGTTGAGGCTATGGTCTCAACCCAAAATCGTATAGGTCTACATAGTTAAGGTCTGTTTCAATGATTAGGCCCAAAATATTATGAGATTTATGGGTTGATGCAATACAACCACCAAATGCATTGGACGGCAGGTTGAGCTAAACATATATTCAAAAATATCCAGGATTACCTTTTGAGTAAGCCTGCCTGAATTCCATGTGGAGGAAAAAAAAAAAAACTAAATCTTTTTTTGGGCAATTAGGATTTAGCTAAGGAAGGATGCAAAACTAATATCAGCTCCATCATTGATTGAGATTTTCAAGAGAAGAGGGAGACTTAACCACATTACAATTGTCTCAGTCGGATAGTAAAATTTTTTGTGCACCACGGACAACGTAGAAAATTCGACATGGAGTGCACCGCTTTATATGATTGATCCACGTAGCTACCATTTGCCAACACATATTTAATGCCTGCATTTCGCTTTTTCGTTTAAAAATTTTGAATGACGAAAATATTCCTATTCTTTAAAAAAAATTATGACATCCTATGGTATATTATGACTTTCTGCATGTAGGATGTCATGATACAACACAGAAAATTATGATATCTTACATCAAATTATAATATCCTACATACAGAATGTCATAATATGGTCCAAAATATTATAATATGGTCCAAAATATCATAATATAGAGGAGGTATTTTTATCCAACCATTTTTTAATGTACATTTAATGCCTGCAGTTACACTTTTTTATTTGAAAATTTTGAATGATGATCCCGCTCTTTGAAAAAAATTAAGATATTTTATAGCATATTATGACATTCTGTATCGCAATTATGATTTTTTACATATAGGATGTCAGAATATGGACATAAGATGTCATAATTTTTTTAAAGAGCAGGAGTATTTTCGTCATTCAAAATTTTTTAATAAAAAAGTAGAACTATAGATATTAAATACGCGTTGGAAAATGATGGCTACGTAGATCAATCACATAAAATGGTGTGCTCCATGTCAGATTTTTTACACCGCCCATGATGCACAAAAAATTCCTTTGGTTGGATATTTGGAGATACACTATCCAAGATTTAAACCTAGAGCCTATGATTATTATGCTGAGGGTGAAACAAGCCCAACTTCGTCTTTCATAATCTATAACTTCAATACAAACAAAAGTTATTATCTATCTGCATGACCCTCGTAGTTAGCTCAACGAGTTGACATTTTAACACTTGGGAAAGGTCCACCTACATGGTGGCATCCCCATTTTTCTTGAATTAGTGCCATGAGGAAATTAACGGATGTAGGGCAAGCACCCACACATGTAGTGACTGCCTGTAAGCCATCCAATGTAAGAGTTAAATGATAGTCATGTAAATTTTATCTATTTTCTTAAAGAGTCATCATCTACTCATTATCATATTATGTAATAATTTAATATAAAATGAGAATGGGTACTACCCAAAATAAATGGTATTTTAAATTCAAATCTCCATACAGATTTAACAGTGTTTGTTGTGAGTTGGTGTATGGTGGTAGAATTTAGCAATCTATATGTTCCATTGCTATGGCTATAAATCGATATTGTGGCAGTTTTTTTTCCTTTTTTCTTTCTAAAGAACATCGATCAAAGACTCCAGGACAATCTTATGTCAGAATGATGTTAAAAGAAATTATTAATTAGATCTAATCTAATCAAGCATGCATAGAGATCATATCTCAACATAAAGTCAGGCATCACCATATGTATAAGATTAAGATCTATGCAGAAATAAAAAATCAGATTTTTATCTTTGTGCGGATAGATCTTTACCGCGATCCGATGATCTATGGATATCTTCAAAGTCCGTTGAAGCCGTGATTCGCATAAATGTCT
This sequence comes from Elaeis guineensis, assembly GCF_000442705.2. Taxonomy (NCBI): domain Eukaryota; kingdom Viridiplantae; phylum Streptophyta; class Magnoliopsida; order Arecales; family Arecaceae; genus Elaeis; species Elaeis guineensis. The sequence continues at coordinate 11,631,902 of NC_025999.2, read as the reverse complement.
TCAAAGTCCGTTGAAACCGCATAAGTATCCGACCTCTACAGGTATCTACACGAGGCTGATCCGATAAAATTTTTTTGATCTCATCGGAGTGCTAGTTTCCTTATAAAGATCGCTCCTTGGATCATCGAATTTTTTATCTCTTTTGATTCTCTTCTCAAGGAAATCAAAGAGATCTATAGGAGGATCAAGAAATCAAATCAAATCTGATTTTTTTCTTTTTTCTTCTCAAAAGAAAGAAGAAGATTTAAAGAAGAAGAACAAGAGATCAAATCTCTTTTTTTTTTCTCTCCAATTTTTGGACTGATTATGGAGGAGAAGGAGAGAGATAAGGCGTCCAACTTTTGGATCAAGAAAGAGAGAAAGCCGTCCATCACATAGACGTAAGAAGAGAGAAAGGGAGAAGAATCACCTCCATATGGAAAGGGTGAGTCTTTCATCTGCATGGAGTGCCCTCTTTTTCTTCTTAATTTTGTGCGCTCCAAAAATCTCTTCACGCCGCCTCCTATCTCTTATTAACATTAACCTCATGTAAAATTTCTCGACATTGAAAATCCATTTTAAATAAGAGTTAGGACTCTTTAGGAATAAGAGTCCTAGGTCCCGCCTTTTCTTTTTAGGTCTAAGTTTTCTTAGTGCATGAACTTCCTTCACATGGAAAGCTAGCATGGTCCCCATATGAGGGGATAACTTTTTTTGGGTGTGAAGATTTCCTTAGACCAAGTCAAAGCTCGGCAAAAGTTTGGTTAAGCATTGACTAAACTAGGTTTTCTTAATAAGTCAAATACCAATTGATTTAGTCTAAACCTTTTAAACCAATGAAATCTAATCTGATTCAAACTCAAATCAAGTCCAATAAAATTAAATACAAATTTAATTTGACTCAGACTTAACCTCAATTATTTGATCAAATCAAATAATTAGCAATAATTATAATTAAATCCTCCTTAAACTTATTAACTTTTAGCAAGTCCTCCATATAACTTTTACATATTAGTCTAATTATCAATCTTATTGATAACTAGATTCTATAACGACTTGAAATCATGATTCAATAATTGGATTAGTCAGGACCTCTTTTGTGTATAACTCTATAGATTTTATTCTATCTGATAGTGAGATATATTTTGATCTCTATCAAAATATTATTGAAACTTCTTTCAACGGATTGAAATAATTCTAACTCACCAACTGAGAATTATTTATCATCAAACTAATTCTCATTGGTCCCACAATCTACCAGTGATGTTTAGCAGTATGTAGTGACAACCTAGTAGAATGAAAGAAATGAACCTCTAGGTGTAGTTATCGTGTGATTCAATTCTTCTATCATGAGTTCCGACAAGACGAAGATTATAAAAAACTCATCAAATTCCATCGTCTGTCATATATAAGATTTATTTGATTTGAGTTCTTATCTGAAATCTATGAAAATATTTTTCCATCATTCACTCTATCCTGATCAAGGTCTTCTGAACTCAATCTCCTAAATCATATAGGACTTTTCCTTTTCTGCTAAGATCTATAGTTTCCATTTAGGTGCACACTTAATTCCTATAATGAACCTACTGCAGCCAACATACACCTCAAGGCTCCGTATAGCTAGGAGATCGAGTTATGGTGTAGTCAAACTATATCAATCTCACTATGAATATTCGAGGCATCGTAGGTCAAAGAACCATTCACACTACTACAGTATCGAGAATGTCACTGATGAGTAAAAGAATAATATCTTACAAGCCAATCATGTGTATGATGAGATGGGATATTTTTTATATTTTATCTTTCAAACTCATGTATTTGACATTAATTATTAATAATATTAGATATTTTATTTTATTATATGCTGTATTTTAATACTTGTATAAGATTATAATGAACCCCATAGATTAGGATAATGGTTTAGGATCACGATGAGATTATGCCAGTGGGATCAAAATCTTTGATCGTCTTAATCTAAAATATTTTATCGTAGGATCATTGAGTCAGATATCAATGATACCGATAAGACTGACATATCCTCTGTATGTTTGATGAAGAAGATAGTTGATCTTACAATTACTTGTGTGGTGATACTAATATAAGGATGTGGGTGCTCATTGAAGAATGAATTCACTGAATTAATCTAACGAGAGAATATCTGATGGAGCCTTATATGCATGTCAGCTGATTGTTCTCTAATGCGAGTTGTGCAAGTGATCTTTAGACCTGAGATCATCATGGTGCTTGTGTATATAAATCTATATTTTGGTTCATTCTCTAACTTGGCCCTTTGAGCCTTGTGTGGAGTGTTCTGGATATGATGAAGTATGTATAGAGATTATGAGTGATCAACAAAAAATCGATCACTCCTTATAAGGAGAGAGAACATCTTATATGATCTCATAGATTGATGATTCAAAAAATCTTTGGCCAAAGTAGGATGATAATCAGAAAAAAATTTTAATATATCATCAACTGAATCATCACCTTCTGATCAAGATACATATAGATTGTTGGGGATGATCACAGATCGTGTGCAGTAATCTAATGATTAAATCATGGATTAGCCTCTTAAGACCTCTCTAACCAAAGCCCTAAGTCACCAAGGGATGAGTGCATAGCAAGATATGGGTGTACATAGGCTTGGGGAGTGCATCATATTGGGTTAGCTATTTGAGAGTTTTGTTGAGCTTTCAGCTTGACCCTTTTGTATATATATATATATATATATATATGTAACTAGATCAAGGATTGATTATATGCTGAAAATAAAAAAAAAATAAAAGCTCTTTCTCCCAAGAACACTCTTCTTCTTCTCTTTCTCTCTTTCTTTCGAAGCTAGGGCATCGTTGATCGCCCTTGCTCTTAATTGTTTGCGCTTCCGCATCTTGGTGTTTTCTCTTCGGTTGCTAGCTAATCACCAGGTTCTCATGCATGGTTTGCGATCATCTCCAATATAGATAAATATTTGGGCTTGATATGATTCGATGCCCATAGCTCATCTGAGATGTTGTGCGATTGAATGATTGAATTACATGATAACTACTACTGAAAGATATTTTTGATATTTTCATTATTTTTATATTTTCTAGATAGTCATGATATGTTGCTAGACATCAATCTTGACTTGTAGACTCATAAAAATTAAAAAAGTTTAATTAAAAAATTAAGTAGAAAGTGTTTGATTAATTGATGCATTTGGGCTGACCTAATCTAATCAGATTGGTTTAGGTCATGAGGCTGAGTCTACTGCTGGCTAGATATAGAATTCAATGGATCATACACTTTAGGATTTGATCATAGTCTGATCTAATTAGGATTTATTGTAAATTCTATGGGTTAAATTAACATGCTAGCACATGAATTAACCCAAGTTTTCAATTAGGTTTAGTTCAAAATTGTTTGATCTAACCCTATCCTGATGCTTTGAACCTAATTGGATTAGGCTTGAATTTTTGGATATTAAAATGGCTTGATCAATTAGTTTGAAAGAGTTTCATCCTAATCCAACCACCTCCTCACTTCTCCATGTCATTTATTCCATACCATTTAATGTTGTCACCCATAATAAGTAGCACCCAGAAGGAAGAGTCCTTCTGGGCTACTCTTCTTAACTCCCTGACTTACATTCCCATGCTTTCTTTTCCTCTACATGCCATCAGATGATTTTTAGAAATAAGTGGGTGCAGAAGAGGAGGTGTCTTTCTGTATGAAGGTTCTTCCATTCCATAAGTTTTCACACGGTGAATTAAATCACCGCATGAATAAACCAAGCATCAAAGGAAGTTTCTCATGCCCTTTGATTTCCTATTTAAAGGGGGTGCTACATGGGATGTGGCATGCCATTCCTTGAGTCTTTGGGTGTGAATTTGAGAGGAGAAAAAGATAGAAGAATTTGAGAAAAAGATAAGAGAAAAAAGAAGAGAAAAATAGAAAGAAAAGATAAGAGAAAAAAAAGAAAGGCAAAGGTTGCTAATCCTAGAGTTTAGATCATCCAAAAGTTAAATTTTTGAATCAGTTCTAGGTGGTGAGATCTTTTGAGTAAAGATTTTAGGTGCGACTCTAGTGGAGATTCGAAGGTAATTAGGTGGTGATGCATTTCATCCTTGAAAAAAAAATTGACAGTGAACTTATAAAGAAGGCTGCAGCACTACATTGAGTTGGGAAGGACCTTGATCAATCCTATGTAGATTATAATTAGAGGACATCTACTTTAGTATCTTATGGAGACCATTCTTGCATCAGATCATCATCTTCAAGAAGGTATATATTTCTATCTTATATGCTTGCTTGATTTGTTTGATTGAAATCTACAAGGTAGTCTTCGGATTTGTGTTGCGGTTAGCATGTTTTAAGTGCTAAAACTTGATAAAAATTTTTGAAAATCATATTTCACTATACAATCAGAATCCAATAGTGGTATCAGAGCCATTCTTATTAGATTTAATCAAACAACATGCTATGGTGGTAATATAGATTAGATCTGATTCATTTAATGCCATATTATTTAATCGATTACTTACATCAATCTTTAAATTAAAATTATTTTGACCATGATTGTAGTTAGGCTTTAAATTTTTAGCTGATAAATTTAAAATTTATGATAATCTAAAATTTTTATGATTCATGGTAGATTGATGTTTTAATCGATTTAATTAGGATGCATTGGACTAAGGTCTTATTGACTTGGTCAAGCTTAATTGGATTAGGGTTTGAATTAGTTGTAATTCAAATTGGATTATGATTTAAAATATTGGTCCCAATCAAATTTAACATATGAATCGAACCAAAGACTGAGTCCAAATCATAGTCAGATGAAAGAGCTGGACCAAAATCATAAATACACCCTGTATGATCCTAGCGATCATGATTTTGGTATCGGTAGTAAATGATATTATAATTTGAATAACATATTTTAAATGCTTAATCCATGTGATATGCATATTCTATATGATGTTATAGTTAGGATGTGCCTGAGATCAAGTAGTCCCTCAATTAAAATTATATTAAGTTAATGACGAAGTATTAAGAACACTATCTATGCCTTCTTTCATACTAAGTTAATAGTGTATGTCAAAATCTGTAGTGAATTTATTGTGCTATCTACAAGACTCACTGTAAAAATTGATATGATGTTGACTCAGTACATAAATAATGTTTATGATATATTTGAATAGTATTACTTTGTTATGCTATCCACAAGGACAGCATTGTTTACGTATGACTATATAAGAATGAAGGATTTAACTAAACTAGAATACTATAGTTTGCTGTGCTATCCATAAGACTAGGTATTTTAGAGGCAAAAAAAATATTAAAAATTATATAAGATGTAAGTAGTAAGAGTTACCTATCTTTAAACTCATGAATGTTTGTTATGCTATCCACAAGATATTTATCTAAAATTAGAATCTCAACCTCACTTAGAAATAAGATAAAGTTTCTCGTTTTCATACTTGAGGACTATAAAATTTGCTAAATAAGTGAGAGACACAATTAGATAAAAGACCTAGTCTAGTTATGAATGTTATCATGAGTGATCTGCTTATCTTTTGTTCTTGTAATTATAGATTAACTTCTTAATGGTATCCTCACTTTTACTGCATGGCATTCTTGATGCTAACAAATTGATCAAACCCAATTATATGGATTGGTTGAGAAATCTAAGAATTATTCTCACTCAGAAGAAAATCTTCTACATTTTGGATACACCTACTCCCGATTCGATTAGAGAAGATGTTAGAAAATGTGTCCCAAAATCAATTATCAGCCTGTTGACGGTTGTGCTATTTGATGTAATTGTATATGAATTAATTAATAAAATATTTATTTGATAATTTTCATCATAAGCTTGTACATCTTCTATATCAAACTTCTGTATTATGATGAAAGTCTTTAGGACTATTTGAAATCGATAAAGGAGGATTTATTGTTGAGTCCTTAAATGAGTTTGCGATCAAATGATATGCTATTACTAGGATGATAGACATATCAAGTGTAGGTCCTTGTGTGCTATATATGTTGATTGTCCTCTTAACCAAAGAGCGTGGAGACATTGGTATGGTATACAAGTAAAATATAGGAGTATATTTTACTAAACGTGACCAACTACAGAGCACTCTGCTGTCAAGAGTTACTCTGAAAAATATAGGTATAAGTGTCTCTCCGACTTGAGATCACCACGGTGACTTGCAAGCAACTAACTATGCTTTGATACCTGACCATCTGAATTTCTAATTCAGGATCGAAAAGTTTTTGAGTATAGTCAAGTATTTGTGAAGTCGGTGCGTGAGTCAAGATGGAATTGACCACTCTAAGAGATTGGAGAGAATACTTTGTGTTTCAATTAAATAAGATCTTGGCCAGGGCAATCCTTGTGAAGAGTCACAGAATTTATTAGATTAAGACACATAATAGATGTACTGTTAAGAGTTGACAGTTTAAACTTTAAGTCATCCTAGCATCAAGGGTCAAAGAGATAAATTATACGATAACTATATCCAAATAGGTTCTTGAGTATTGCTTTGCATACATTTGACCTATCTGAATATCGGGTACTATTACTAGATGGTTACTCTGATTGGTACAAAAATCTATTCCTATACTACTAGATTAGGTTTGAACCTATGGGGTCACACACATTAGAAGTTTCTCTCCAACCACATGGTTAATCAAAGAGTTTCAGTTGATGGGGACTCTGCTGAAGAGTCCCACTGGATAGAGACTCTGGTGAAGAGTCCCACTGGACTTAGACTCTATCATTAATAAAAGATTAATTAGTAATTAGATCAATAATTTGCTCAATTTGATTGAGCATTAAAGTCTAGATCAAGTCTGATTGAATTGAATTCAATCAGGTCAGGTCTGATTAGGTTATGAAATGACCTAATTGGTAAGGGAGAAATGATCCTGATTTGATCGGGTCTATAGCTCAATTAATTTATTAATTTGATCAAATTTAATTAAGATGATTAGAGCCTAATTAGATTAGATTCATCATATTTTATTCGAGTCTAATTGGATTGAGTTTGAAAGAAATTCAATTGGTTAAATCCTAGAATCCCAGATGAATAGGACTCTCTCCCTTGCGCCCCCCAAAAGATCTCACACCTTTTCTCACTGCACAAAATCAATTGTGTGTGACAAAATTAGAAGCTAACCCTTCTTTTGTTGCCCATTAGGGATAAGATTTGGTTGATTTTGAATTGAATTCAAAATGGTTTGAATTTCAAGCTAAAACCCTATCCCTATCCTTCCACACGTTTACTTCTTTTGAAGGTGCCCATTGTATGAGAGAAAAGGAAGTGTTCTTGATTATTTTTTAAGCCTAAATTTCTTTGATAAGTCTCTCTTTAAGTTTGATAAGGGTGAGAAAAAGTTGGGGTCAAATTGAAAGTTAAAATGATTTGGATTGCAACAAAATCCAGCTCTTATCTTATCTTACCTGGTTTGTGCGACGACCATAAAAAGGCTATAATTTTGTGCACCAACAAGAGAGAACTTTTCACCATGAGATACCAGAGAGAAAGAAGAGCCAAAATCCTTCTTTGAAGCATGAGGTTTGGGTGGGTTTCTTTCTTTTTTGACGTGAACAAAAGGGGAGACCGATCTCCTCTCAAGTGAGAGACCTAGAACTGTTCTAAGATTTTTGATGAGGAAAAAATTAAAGAGAAGAGAGTCTTCATCAAATTTTTCTCCATCATTCAATATCCTCCTCTGATCCTTCTTTGATATCGAAAAGGTCTGAGGTGATCGAAGGAAGAGATCAAATCAAATCTGCCATCACAAGCCGACTGCGCGAGCTAGCACTCCCGCGGAGGGCTGATCGATCTGAGGACTTCGTGTGGACTATCTGTAGAGGTCGGATGCTTGTGCGGCTATGAATGACTAGAGAAGACTTTCAAATCTACATACTCAATCATGGAGTTCGATTATCCACGCTCAGGTATTGGGTTTGAAATCCTTGAAGTGGTAGATTAGATCTATTACTAAATGTTGTTTTTTGTTCACACGCTTGTCATTTTAGATTCAGATTTTTATGCTTATAAATTCATGTCATAGATCTATTTGTAAGAGTTTTAAAATTATATCTTATACATCTATTTATAGATTAAATAGTTTAATCTAATATTCTTTCACTGTGAAATTTTTGAAATGCATGTATGAAACTCCTGCGCATCCCAACAGTGGTATCAGAGCTAGGTTCGTTATGACATGATATTATATGCATTTAGATCTATAATTTAATTTAGATTAGATTTAATATATGATATTTAGATCTAAAATTAGTTATAGATCTGATCGCACAAACTGATATAAGGTTGTCCTGCTGTAAGGTTTACCCCTTACAGTACAAAGGTTGTCCTAGTTTATGCTGATTTTTATAAAATCTGATTTTAATTTGAAGCATATAAATTTTTTTTTATGATGATTATTATCTAATTTTGATATGATTAAAATATAATAATTAGATCTGATATAATTTAGATTAGATCTAAATTATTTAGGTTAGATGATATGAGTAGCAAAGTAATCAGATCGGGTTTGTCACCAGGCCATCCGATCATAGAAGGTAATAGAGATTAGATCTCTCTTTTTTCATTCAACTAGATCCTCTTATGATGTGTAGGAGTGCCATTGTGACTATATCTTATGAAAATGAATGTGAAAAGAAAATTTTACTTTTCTCAAAATTCTAAAATTATGTATATGATACATTGTATGAAAAGTAGTTGCATCTAATCTTTACAAATAAAATCTAGAATCATGAATATGTTTAGAATAATTTTAAAATAATTTATAATTAATTTTATTATTATTTATATAAAATTATTTTGATCTGAAATTAATACAATTGTTGTAGTTCGCCTATTAAGTCGACTCAATATTGTTTGGGTCTACTCAGGACCCTAGTTAGTCAGCTTAATTTTTGTTGAGCACACTCAATATAACCGGCTAAAAATTATGATTAATAATTCATCATTAATAAGTCAACTAAGTTTCATAACTTAGTCGACCCATTATGATGAGTTGGCTCAATCTAGGGGTGAGCCGATTCAAATTTCAGATCTAAATAATTATGCATAAAAAAAATTAATTATAAAAATATTTTATAAAATTTAAAATTATTTTCAAATATCGAATCCCTACCCACAGCCTCAAACTTAATTGAGAATTAAGTTGAACCTATTAGATCTAGAATTGTGAATTAAAGATCTAATGTCATTCGCATAAAGTTTGGGTGATTAGTTTGTGGGTTAGCTTGATCAGGTCCTCCTAATTGGGTTAGATCCTAGGGTTAGAATTAAAGATTAAAAAGACTAAGAGAGAAATTAGATTAAATCAAAATTTTTTTAGAGCCAATACAATAGTTGTAGTTGGTCGAGTCCATATCTTTGATTAGACCCAAATGGACTTTGATCTTGAGCTCAGTGGTCGAACTCAAATCTATAAGTAAATCCAATTGAAACTAATTAACCAGTTGGTGTCTAAGATAAGTTTGATAGTCTTGATCGGTGGTCATTAATTGAAAGATACTTGCATAGATTGAGTCTATGACGAGTTAATGGCATATCCCTCCTACCGATCTCACTTACCTGACCAACATGGTGAATCGAGTTTTGATCAGATCACTTAATGATTCGGGTTGACCCATGCTTACTAAGAAATCAGTTTGACTGATTTAGGTGCCCTTAGTTTGACTTATCTTTATCCTCGACATAACTTGGTGAAGTCAGTAAGAAGATTGATGACTTGTCAGTAGGACCGACTTATTTTTTAGTCTACCCTGATCTGACTTGGTGAAGTCAGTAGGAGGATTGAGATTAGCTGGTCTGTGTATTTAATTCTATTAATTTATATTAATCAAATCTTTTAAATTATTAGATCCATAAAAAGAGCTAGTTATGGTGATACTTAGATCATAGCCTCCCATTAAGGTGAATGGTAATGGGTCTATTATTTCTGATTGACATTGCAGGTGTCATTCGTCTGGTGTTTCTCTAAATGATAGAATTATTATTCATTATATGATGATTCTATTATACTATCTGATGAATGATAGGATTGGCCGAGCCATATTTGAGTCCGATTATTCATTAGTTAGAATCACTAAGTAGGTTCATGTTAATGGTTGGACCTAACCAGGACTTTCAGTGGAGGGCTATCATCTACTGAAATAAAATCTGAGGTAAAATTAATTACTAAAAATTATTTGAAGAAATAATTAGCTGAGAACCTACTCATAGATGCAAATGGGTTGGCCAAGCCATACTTGGGCCTGTATGCAGTCTCTGTGGATTCTAGTATCCGCTAAGGAATTAAGGTAATTCTTTGAATTGGAGATAGAGGCTATCAATTCATATAAAATAGTGGGAGAACCTCTAGACTAAAGTCCATATCTTTAGGCATGATTAATTCATATACTAATTAGGTTTGTATTTTTCTTTCTTTTCTAAAATGGCTAATAATATACCGTTCCACTCACTGTTTGACAGTGATGAGCTTATTGGATCCAACTTTGATAGCCAGTATCAGAAGTTGAACATTGATCTTGAGCCCAATCTAGCTAAGAAGTTTAGAATTAAATCGAGTCATGCAGACTATGACCTAAATAGGCTAAAGAGAAACGAGCAATTAGTTGCTGATCAAGGTGCTTATATGATAACATCTTGTAATTTCTCTATATGTGACAATACTACCTGAGTATTGGATACCAAAAGTCCAGTTCATATATACAATTTATTGCAAGGACTTCAAATTAGTAGAAAATTTGAGAACGACGAGAGATTCCTAAAAGTGAAAGATGGAAGTCAAGTTTCAATTTGGACTTTAGGAGTCGTCGAGCTTGTTTTCAAGTCTAATATTCTCATTTTGAGTGATTGTCACTATTGTCCATTTTTCTTGATGAATATAATCTCTGTTGGCCTTTTGACCAAAAATGATTATAGTTTATCAATAAAGAATGATTATTGTGATATCATCATGAATGATGTTACAATAATGCGAGGATAATTAAGAAATAATATCTATATTTCATCACAGTCTGTGAGTGTAATGTACACTCCAAATAAATGTCCAAAGTTAGATAATATTACAGATGCCTACCTTTGACATTGCAGGCTCGATCATATTAACAAAGGTAGGATAAATAGGTTAGCACAAGAGAGTACCCTCAATATCAATGATTGTGAATCATTGCCGACCTATGAGTCTTGTCTTCTTGAAAAGATGACTAAGTCACCTTTTACTGAAAAAGGTGAATGAGCTAGTGAAGTTCTAGGTCTAATACATAGTAATGTTTGTTGACCTATGAACATTAGTGCCAAAGGAGGGTATAGCTATTTCATTACATTTATAGACAACCTATCTAGATATGGGTATGTCTACTTGATGAAACACAAGTTCGAATCGTTTGAAATATTCAAATGATTTCGTAATAAAGTAGAGAAACAAACAAAAAAATATTAAGAATCTTCGGTCTGACCAAATAGGTGAATACCTTTCTAGTAAATTTTTGACATATTTTGGAGAGAATAAAATTCTCTCACAATGGACTCCTCTAGAGACACCATAGCATAATGATGTCTCAAAAAGGAAGAATCAAATCTTGTTGGACATGGATTGATCCATGATAGGGTTTGTGAGTCTACCGATCTCTTTTTGAGGATATGCACTTGAGATAGCATGTTTTATGCTCAATAATGTTCCGAGCAAGTCAATTAGTAAGACACCATATGAGATATAGTCAGGACGTAGGCTGAACCTCACTTACCTTAAGGTCTGGGGGTGTCCGACTTATGTCAAACGATTACAAACTGACAAGCTTGGACCTAGATCCGATAAGTATAATTTTATAGGGTACCCCAAAGAAATGAGAGAATATTACTTTTATCTTCCTGCTGAACAAAAGGTATTTATCAGCAGTAAGGCACACTTTTTGGAAAAGAAGTTCCTTAATGAAGGAATAAGTGCCTCTAAAGTCGAGCTTGACGAAGTTCGATAGGTAAAAGAACCGACACCAGTGACTGAATCTGAATCAAAATTGATAAGATCAAACCCGAAGCCCAATATACAAACATCCTTAAGGCAATCTGGTAGAGTATCACATCAGTCGGACAGATACCTAGGTTTTTTGGTCCGGAACGGATATTTTGTTGAGCTCGATAAGAACAATGGAGATCCAATCACCTATATAGATGTAATGCAGAAATCCGACTTTGAGAAATGGTTTGAAGCCATGAAATTCGAAATGGAGTCCATGAAGATCAACAATGTGTGGACATTGATTGATCCACCTGAAGAGGTAAAATCTATAGGATGTAAGTGGGTCTTCAAAAGGAAAAAGGGCACAGACGAGAAGGTGGAGACCTATAAAACCCATCTGATTATTAAGAGATATCGTCAATGTTATAGTATTGACTATGATGAGATATTTTTTTCTGTGACAATGCTAATGTCTATTCAGATCATGCTTGCGATAGCAGCATATCTGGATTATGAAGTTTGACAAATGGATGTAAAGATAGCTTTTCTAAATAGAGAGCTAAATGAAGAGGTGTATATGATATAACCTGAAGGATTCACATCCACAAACGAGTCTAAGATATGTAAGCTTTAGAGATCTATTTATGGATTGAAGCAAGCATCTTGGAGTTAGAACATACATTTTGATAAGGTGATCAGAACGTATGGCTTCGTTAAGAATAGAGAAGAACCCTATATATATAAGTGGGCTAATGGTTCAGTAATTATATTTCTTGTTTTGTATATGGACGATATTCTCTTAATTGGGGATGATGTCCCTGCATTAAAGAAAATAAAAGTATGATTGTCGTCATAATTCTCCATGAAAGATCTGAGAGAAGCAGCCTACATCCTAGGGATGAAGATCTATAGGGATAGATCTAAGAGGCTGCTCGGACTCTCCCAATCTACATATATAGATACCATACTGAAATGATTTAGTATGGAGAATTTCAAAAAAGACTATCTTCCGATAGGCTATAAAATTTCTCTCTCAAAGAAGGATTGTCCGACAATCCCTTAAGAGAGAGAGCGTATGAGTAAAATTTTATATCCTCGACAGTAGATTCTATAATATACGTCATAACATATACGAGACCGGATGTGGCATACTCACCAGGAGTAGTGAGTAGATACCAATCAGATCCGGATAAAAATCATTGGAAGGTTGCAAAAACTATCCTTCAGTATTTGAAAAATATTAAGGACCAGTGGCTCGTTTATGAAAAATCTGATATGAAACTAGTGGGATATACTAATTTCAATTTTTAGTTAGATTGTGATGATAGTAAGAGTATGTCAGTATACATCTTTATCCTAAATGGTGGAGCTGTCTGCTGAAAAAATTTTAAGCAGCACACCATAGCCGATTTAGTTTGTGAGGTAGAATACATCGTAGCATCCGATACTGCAAAGAAAGCTATGTGGCTGAGAAAGTTCATCACCGAGCTTGGAGTGGCACCCTTCATCGATGGTCCAGTTCTGTTGTATTGTGATAGTATTGAAGCCATTGCTCAGATAAAGAAATCGAAGGCACATCAGCAGACAAAGCATATTCTGCATCGCTACCATTTTGTCTTAGAGATCGTGGATCGAGGTGACATTGACCTTCAAAAGATCGATGAAAAAGAGAATCTGGTCGACCCATTAACTAAAGCCGTTGCAGTAAAGGAGTTCGAAGATCATAAAATGAAGATGGGTATATGATATTATACCGATTGACTTTAGTACAAGTGGGAGTTGTTGAAAAATGTATCCCAAAGTCAATTGTCAGCATGTTGACGGTTGTGCTATTTGATATAATTATATATAAATTAATTAATAAAATATTTATTTAGCAATTTTTATCATAAACTTGTACATCTTCTATAGCAAATTTCTGTGTTATAATGAAAGTTCTTAGGACTATTTTAAATTGATAAAAGAGGATTTATCATTTAGTCCTAAAATAAGTTTACGACCAAATGATATGCTATTACTAAGATGATAGGCATATCAAGTATAGGTCGTTATGTGCCATATAGGTTGGTTGTCCTCCTAATCAAGGAGCGTGGAGACGCTGGTATGGCATGCAGATGAAATGTAGAAGTATATTTCACTGAATGTGATCAACTCTGGAGTACTCTGCTATCAAGAGTCACTCCGAAGAGATATAGGTATAAGTGTCTCTCTGATCTGAGATCACCACGGTGACTTGCAAGCAACTCACTATACTTTGATGTCGGACTATCTGAATTTCTAATTCAGGATCGAAAATTTTTTGGATATAGTCAAGTACTTGTAAAGTCGGTGCGTGAGTCAAGATAGAATTGACCACTCTAAGAGATTGAAGAGAATGCTTTGTGTTTCAATTTAGAAAGATTTTGACCAGGACAATCCTTGTGAGGAGTCACAAAATTTATTAGGTTGAGACACATAATGAATGTACTGTTAAGAGTTGACAGTTTAAACTCTAAGTCATCATAGCATCAAGGGTCAAAGAGATGAATTATATGATAACTATATCCAAATAGGTTCTTAAGTATTACTTTGCATACATTCGGCCTATCCGGATGTCGGATACCATTCCTTGATGGTTACTCTGATTGGTATAGAAATCTATTCGTGTGCTGTCGGATTAGGTTCGAACCTATGGGGTCACACACATTAGAAGTTCTTCTTCGATCACATAGCTAATTTGAAGAGTCTCAATTGATGGAGATTTTGGTGAAGAGTCCCACTGAACGGGGACTCTACTGAAAAGTCTCATTGGACGAAGACTCTGGTGAAGAGTCCCACTTTTCTTAGACTCTATCATTAATGAAAGATTAATTAGTGATTAAATTATTAATTAACTTAATTTGATTGAGCATTAAAATTTGAATCAAGTCTGATTGAATTGGATTCAATCAGGTCAGGTCTGATTAGGTTATGAGATGATCTAATCGGTAAGGAAGAAATAATCCTAATTTGATTGAATCTATAGCTCAATTAATTTATTGATTTGATCAAATTTAATTAAAATTATTAGAACCTAATTAGATTAGATTCATCATATTTTATTTGGATCTAATTGGATTGGATTTGAAAGAAATCCAATTGGTTAAACCCTAGAGTTTCAGATGAATAGGATTCTCTCCCTTGCGCCATCCAAAAGGTCTCATGCCTTTTCTCACCATACAAAATAAGTTTTTGCATGAGAAAATTAGAAGCTAACCTTTCTTTTGTCATCTATTAGGGATAGGATTTGATTGATTTTGAATTGAATTCAAAATGGTTTGAATTTCAAGCTAAAACCCTATCCCTATCCTTCCACACATTGGCTTCTTTTGAAGGTGCCCATTGTGTGCGAGAAAAGGAAGTGTTTCTGATTATTTTCCATGCCTAATTTCTTTGGTAAGTCTCTCTTTAAGTCAAATAAGAGTAATAAAAAGTTGGAGTTAAATTAAACTTCAAAATGGTATGAATTGCAACAAACTCCAGCTTTTATCCTATCTTACCTGATTTGTGCGACAACCATAAAAAGACTACAATTTTGTGCACCAATAAGAGAGAGCTTTTCACCATGAGATATCAAAGGAAAATAAGGGCCAAAAAACTTCTTTGGGGTATGATATTTGGATGGATTTCTTTCTTTCTTGGCATGAACAAAAGAGGAGATCGATATCCTCTTGGGTGAGAGACCTAGAACTGTTCTGGGGTTTTTGGGTGAGAAAAAAATCAAAGAGAAGAGAGTCTTCATCAAATTTTTCTCCACCATCTAGCATCTTTTTCTAATCCATCTTCGACATGAAAAAGATTCGAGACAATCGAAGAAAGAGATCAAATCAAATCTGCTATCAGAAGTCGACTGCGCGAGCTAGCACTCCCACAGAGGGCTGATCGATTCGAAGACTTCATGTGGACCATCTGTAGAGGCCGGACATTTATACAGCTGTGAGCGATCAAAGAGAACTTTCAGATCTACATATTCGATCATAAAGTTTGACTACCCATACTCAGACATTGGGTTCAAAATTTTAGAAATGGTAGATTAGATCTATTACTAAATACTGTTTTTTATTCACACGCTTGTCATTTTAGATTCAGATTTTTATGCATATAAATTTATGTCATAAATCTATTTGTGGGAGTTTTAAGATCAGATCTTATGCATGTATTTGTAGATTAAATAGTTTAATCTAATATTCTTCCACTGTAAAATTTTAGAAATGCATGTATAAAACTCCTGTGCATCCCAACAGAAGATGCTACAGATTAGGATAGGGCTACATACAAGATATGGCACAATGATAGTGTGACTGTCAAATGATATCGTGTTAGCCTCTATAAGCAATAAGCTTCAGAGGCAATATGAAGGCATAGATGTTCATTCCATACTCCTTAACTTAAAAGAGTTATATAGAGAACAAAGCCGTACTACTAGATATAAGATATCTAAGCAGTTATTCCATGTCAGGATGAGTGAAGGCACATCCATGCAGATCTATGTCCTTAAGATGATGGATCTGATCACTTATCTAGGACAATTAGGCTTTGCTATGGATGGTGAGCTGTCAGGATTTGATCCGACAGTCATTTTCTAAATCCTTCTCATTGTTTGCCATAAACTATCATATGAACAAACTGAACACAAGCCTGCCTGAGCTGCTCAATATATTGAAGATAGTCGAAAGCCATTTTAAGAGTGAAAAGGCACATGTTCTTCTGATAGATAAGATCTCCAAGAAGAAGATAGGCAATAATGGTTCCAATAAAAAAAAAGATGAACCCTGAGGCTAGCATCTCTAAGAAGATAGTGAAGAGTGTCTCAGCCAAAGTACCTATTTCCACTATGAGAAAGAAGGACACTGAAAGAGAAACTACAAGTACTACCTTACAAGTTTGAAGCAAAAAGAAGCAAACATTGCTAAAAGTTTGTATATGACATAAATAAATTTATCATTAAGTACTTCAACTTCAGATTCTTAGATATTAGATACCGCTTGTGATTCACACCTATGAAAATTGTTGCAGGATCTGCAGGAAAAAAAGAAACTAATGAAGGTAACTTCATGCTGTTCAGTGCTAGTGAAGAGTCTATCAAGTTTGAAGCCGTAGGAATCATATTGTTGAAGCTACCTTGGGTCAATGTTTTGGAATTAAAAGACTGTTACTATATGCCTAATTTACTTAGAAATATTATTTCAGTACCTCTATTACTTGAACATGATTTTGAAATTAAAGAAAAGGGCAATGGTTGTTCTATTTATTATTCTAATAAATTTTATGGCAATGCTTTCATTGATAATGATCTTTTATTTCTGTCACTTAATGATATGTTCTTCATGTTGATTAAATAAAGAAAAGAAAGAGAGAAGATGCGAATGTCACATATCTCTGGCGCTGTCGATTTGGTCATATTAATAAGTCAAGGATTAATAAGTTATACAAAGACAAGTTCTTTAATTCTTATGATTTTGAATGATATGGAACTTGTGAATCTTGTCTCATGGATAAAATGATCAAGACTCTATTTATTGGATATGGAGAAAGGGCAAGTGATTTATTGAGCCTAGTACATACTGATGTTTGTAATTCAATGTCAACTCAGGTCAAAGATGGATACTCCTACTTCATCACATTTATTGATAATTTTTTAAGATTTGGATATATATATTCAATGAACTATAAATCTAAATCCTTTGATAAGTTTAAAAAGTACCAAAGAGCGGTTGAGAAACCAACTGACAAAAGTATTAATGCTCTTCGATCTGATCGAGGATGAAAAGACTTAACTAGTGAGTTTCTTGATCATCTTAAAGATAATGGTATTCTCTCTGACTGGACTCCTTCTTACACTTCACAATTAAATGATATTACGGAATAAAGGAATCATACTTTATTAGATATGATGCGGTCCATAATGTGCTTCACAGATCTTCCAATCTCCTTCTAAAGGTATGCTCTTGAGACCGCAATATACATTTTGAATAAAGTACAGAGTAAATCTGTCACTAGCACTCCATATAAGATATAGAAAGGAAAGAGGCCCAGCCTTAGATATTCAAAAATATGGGGCAGCCCTGCTTATGCCAAAAATATTGAAGGACATAAGCTTAGTGCCAGATCAGATAAATGCAAGTTTATAGGTTATCCTAAGAAGAGTATAGGATACTACTTCTATCATCATACTCCATAAAAGGTATTTGTTAGTAGGCATGTCATGTTCTTAGAAAAAAATTTATCTAAGAAGAGGGTAGTGAGAGGATAGTTGAACTTCAGAAAGTTCAAGACCTACAGTCTATCCAAAAGTAACAAGTGGATAGTTTACAAGTTGATCCTCAACCTAAAGTGTTCATTGATGAGGCACAACTACTACACACACCTTCTCTCTGAAGATCAAGTAGAGTATGTAATATATCACTTAGGTATAGTTTTGTTATTGAGAATGACAATTAACACACCACACATCATAGAGAATGATGATCCCACGACCTATTCCAAAGCTGTCATGAGTAGTGACTCTGATAAATGGCTTGAAACTATGAAATCCGAAATGGACTCCATATATGCCAACCAAATTTGAATTTTGGTTGATGCGCCTGAGGATGTGACCCTAATAGGCTACAAATAGATCTTCAAAAAGAAGATTGAAACAAGATGACCAAGTAGAGATCTATAAGGCCAGGCTAGTGGCAAAAGATTTCAGACAAAGACAAGATGTTGACTATAAAAAATTTTTTTCTCTGTAGTCATACTCAAGTCTATTCGGATTATATTTGCTATAGCTACATATCATGACTATGAGATCTGACAGATGGATATCAAGACTGCTTTCTTCAATAGAAATCTTGAGGAAGAAGTCTATATGACTCAACCAGAGAGATTTATCTCTAATAAGAGGGTAAATCAAGTATGCAAGCTAAAGAAATCTATTTATGGAGTAAAGTAGGCATCGAGGAGTTGGAATATCCATTTTGATGAGATAGTCAAATCGTTAATTTAGCTTTATTAAATATATGGATGAACCATATGTATATAAGAAGACTAGTAGGAGTGCCATTGTCTTCTTAATTTTGCATATGGATGACATACTGCCCATTGAGAATGATATCCCTATGTTGCAATCGGTCAAAACATAGCAATCATAAAAAATTTTTATGAAAGACTTGGATGAAGCATTTTATATACTTGATATAAAGATCTATAGGGATAGATCTAAAAGGATGTTAGGCTTGTCTCCATCTAGGTAAATAGATCTTATGTTGAAAGGGTTCAACATGGATGGGTGTAAAAAGGTTTACTTACCTATAAGGATCATTGAAAAGCTGTGAAAAATATTCTCAAGTACTTAAGAAGGACTAGAGATATTTTTTTTACTTATGGTGGATCTAATCTGAAACTAGAAGATTTTACAGATTCTAATTTTTAATCTGATCCAGATGATAGCAAATCCATATCAGGATATGTATTTATTCTATATGATAGTGTAGTGATTTGGAAGAGTTTCAAATAGCAGACTATAGCTGTCTCAATTACTGAGATAGAGTACATTACTATTAGTAAAGCTACTAAAGAAGCCGTCTGAATGAAAGAGTTCATCATAGTGTTGGGTGTGGTTCTAGAAGGAACTAAGGTTTTATCAAAAATGCAAGTACATCCTAAGGCACTTCCACTTTATTTATGATGTGATTATAGAGTGAGTTAATACTAAGAACAATATAACGGATCCATTCACTACGGTCTTGTCACAGTAGTAGTTTGATAGTCACCTAGATTGCATGGGCATCAAGTATAGGGGCGATTGGCTTTAGTATAAGTGAGAGATTGAAAAAATAATATCCTTCAAGCCAATCGTATGTATGATGTGATGGAGTATTTTTTTATACTTTATTTTTCAAACTCATGTATTTGATATTAATTATTAATAATATTAGATATTTTATTTCATTATATGCTGTATCTTAGTACTTGTTTAAGATTATAATAAACCCCATAGATTAGGATAATGGTTTAGGACCATGATGAGATCATGCTAGTGAGACTTAAATTTTTAATAGTCCTAATCTAAAATATTTTTAGTCATAGGATCATTGAGTTAAAAATCAATGATACCGGTAAGACTGGCATATCCTATGTATGCCCGATGGAGAGAGTGATTGATCTCACAATCACTTATGTGATGACACTAATATAAGAATATGGATGCTCATTAGAGAATGAGTTTACTGAATTGATCTAATGAGAAAATAACTGATAGAACTTTATATACATATCAGTTGATTATTCTCTAATGGGAGTTATGCAAGTGATCTAATCATCATGGTGCCTTATGTATATGAATCTATGCTTTGGTTCATTTCCTAACTTACCTCTTTGAGCCTTGTATGGGATGTGTTGGGTATAAAAAACCCTCAGTCGAAGTTCTTAACAGGATTGACCCTCCCGAGACTCCTCCGGCTTTCGACCGCAGATGGTATCTCCCCGGACTACTCCAACAGCCGGATTCCCGCAGTGCTGATCGAATTTCCCCAACGGACGAACTCCCACTACACAACCCGAGCTCCTTCGACATGAGTTCCCCCAGTTATCTATTAAATCGCCCCGAGTGCTCACTAAGCTCCACCGACAGCCGACTTTCTGCGACTATCAGCTGCTCTCCGAATCCCTTCCAGACTTCTTCCAGCCAGGTTCAACTCCAATCCGAACTATTTCGGACTCTGCCGACAGCTGAACTTCTCCAACGGTAGATTCCTACAACTACCGGATCTCATCCCCGACCTCGACTGCGGGGAGGCTTCGCCCGGACTCCTACGGGAGCGGAGCTCCGCCCACGACTTCGCTTACAGGTAAACTCCGTCCGGACTCCTACGGGAGCCGGACTTCGTCCCTGACCTTGATTGCAGGTGGACTTCGACTGGACTCCTACGGGAGCCAGATCTCATCTCCGACTCCAGCTACGGGCAGACTTAGTCCGGACTCCTACGGGAGCCGGACTTCGTCCCCAACCTCAACTGCTGGAAGGCTTCGCCCGGACTCCTACAGGAGCCGAGCTCCGCCCACGACTTCACTTACAGGTAAACATCATCCGGACTCCTACGGGAGCCAGACTTCATCCCTGACCTTGATTGCAGGTAGACATCGACTGGACTCCTACGAGAGCCAGATCTCATCTCCGACTCCAGCAACAGGCAGACTTCGTCCGGACTCCTACGGGAGCTGGACTTCGTCCCCAACCTCAACTACTGGAAGGCTTCGCCCGGACTCCTACGGGAGCCAAGCTCTGCCCATGACTTCACTTATAGGTAAACTCCGTCCGGACTCCTACGGGAGCCGGACTTCGTCCCTGACCTTGGTTGCAGGTAGACTTCGATTGGACTCCTACGGGAGCCAGATCTCGTCTCCGACTCCAGCTACGGGCAGACTTAGTCTGGACTCCTACGGGAGCCGGACTTCGTCCCCAACCTCAACTGCTGGAAGGCTTCGCCCGGACTCCTACGGGATCCGAGCTCCGCCCACGACTTCACTTACAGGTAAACTCCGTCCGGACTCCTACGGGAGCCGGACTTCGACCCTGACCTTGATTGCAGGTAGACTTCGACTGGACTCCTACGGGAGCCAGATCTCGTCTCCGACTCCAGCTACGGGCAGACTTAGTCCGGACTCCTACGAGAGCCGGACTTCATCCCCAACCTCAACTACTGGAAGGCTTCGCCCGGACTCCTACAGGAGTCGGATCTCATCCCCGACCTCGACTGTGGGGAGGCTTCGCCCGGACTCCTACGGGAGTCGAGCTCCGCCCACGACTTCGCTTACAGGTAAACTCCGTCCAGACTCCTACGGGAGCCGGACTTCGTCTCTGACCTTGATTGCAGGTAGACTTCGACTGGACTCCTACGGGAGCCAGATCTCGTCTCCGACTCCAGCTACGGGCAGACTTAGTCCAGACTCCTACGGGAGCCGGACTTCGTCCCCAACCTCA
This sequence comes from Elaeis guineensis, assembly GCF_000442705.2. Classification (NCBI taxonomy): domain Eukaryota; kingdom Viridiplantae; phylum Streptophyta; class Magnoliopsida; order Arecales; family Arecaceae; genus Elaeis; species Elaeis guineensis. Next base: position 11,609,956 of record NC_025999.2, on the reverse strand, counting down.
ACTGTTGGAAGGCTTCGCCCGGACTCCTACGGGAGCCGAGCTCCGCCCACGACTTCACTTACAGGTAAACTCCGTCCGGACTCCTATGGGAGCCGAACTTCGTCCCTGACCTTGATTGCAGGTAGACTTCGACTGGACTCCTACGGGAGCCAGATCTCGTCTCTGACTCCAGCTACAGGCAGACTTCGTCCGGACTCCTACGGGAGCCGGACTTCATCCCCAACCTCAACTGCTGGAAGGCTTCGCCCGGACTCCCATGGGAGCCAGGCTCCGTCCCCGACCTCGACTGCGGGAAGACTTCATCCGGACTCCTACGGGAGCCGGACTCTGAGCTCCTCTCAGACGGGTGGCTAGTACCTCTCCCCGCCAGACACTCCAGCCGAACTTCGGCCGACAGGCCTAGGCCCACTGGTAGGCCGCAGCAACAGCCACGACCCTGCTCCACCTCCTACAACAGATTCCGTGCGGCTCCATCACTCCCTAGCAGGCCGCAGTGACGGCCACGACACTGCTCCACCTCCTACGATGGATTTCACATGGCTCCATCACTCCCTGGCAGATCACCATAATGACCATGATTCTGCTCCACTCCCTGCGATGGATACCATGCGATTCCTCCCACCTCCTGGCAAGTCCCGACAACGGACGCCGTTCCACTACCCGCAACAGACTCCATGTGGCACGTCTCGATGGTGGCCACGATTCCACTCCACTACTCTTCGCAACAAACTCCTCCTGACTCTGGACAGCCCACTGCCAGACGGTTACGGATATCGCTATCAGTCTGCTGCCCCCTTTCGCCTATAAAAGGGGGCCCCAGATACGTTATTCTCTAAGCTCTCATTTTTACCTAGAAACTCTGCTAAATTTTCGTTCGAGCACTCCATTCTTGTTGAGATAGAGAACTGACTTGAGCGTCGGAGGGTCTTGCCGGAGCAACCCCACCTCCGGTTTAGACTTCTTTTGCAGGTCCCGACGGCGACCGCGACTCCAGCTTCTCCGATGCTAGCGAATTTTTGCACCAACAGGATTGACGCTAGAAGGAGGGCTGAACCTTTGCAGTACCCTTGTTCTTAAAGGAGTGCTTAACGGGATTGCCTTCGGGCATCTTTTCCGGTGCCCTCCCCTCCTTCCTCCACTTGGTCTTTGCCCGATGCCTCCCCGTAAGGCATCCACACGGCGATCCACGACCTCTGCGGCCAGATCTCAGGCTCCGGCCTCACTTTCGATTTTCCAGCCTCCCCCTCCTCCTCCGGCAACGGCGATCGGCGCGGAGCAATTTGATCTGCTGGCACAGTAGGTCAGAGGCCTCACCGAAGCTGTGCAGGCCATGCAGCAGCAGCCGCAGGTATCAGTGCGCCTGAAAAGAGTGTCACCGGAACACCAGAATCCGATGGTGGGGCGGGCCACTTGGGCCAGCCACCCCATTTTTCCCAGGAAGATGAACCCGAGGGTGGAGAGCCCTCAATCGGATCATGACTCCACCCTTGGAAGATCCCTACCTCCATTCTGCCAGAGGACCCTCGAGACCCGAAGTCGAGAGGATTTTCTAGACCGGAGACTCCAGGAGATGAACCGGCGGATCGAAGAACTCCGCCACGCTCCCCCCACTTATGGTGAGGATATTTGCACTGACCCTCCCTTTTCTCAAATGATCATGCAGGAACCGATCCCGCCAAACTTCAAACTCCCTCAGTTCGAAAGCTACGACGGGACTTCAGACCCGATTGATCATCTGGAGGCCTTCCGGACGATGATGCTGCTTCATGGCTCACCCGACGCCATTCTATGCTGAGCCTTCCCATCCACCTTGAAGGAAGCGATGAGAAACTGGTACTCGACGCTGAAGTCAGGTACCATCTTTTCCTTCGATCAGATGAGCCACCAATTTGTGGTCCATTTTATCAGCAGCCGATGCCTCCGGAAGGGTTCGGAGTCCCTCATTAATATCAAGCAGAGGGAGGGGGAGTCCATTCGGACCTACATCAACCGTTTCAATGTCGCAGCGCTGGAAGTTCAAAATTTGGACCAATCGGTAGCGATGGCCACTTTGAAGGGCGGCCTCTAGAAGAACGACCTTTTGTTCTCCCTAGAGAAAAAGTACCCCAGGGATTTTGCTGATCTGTTGGCTCGGGCCGAGGGGTACGCCCGAGCAGAAGAAGCCTTCAAAATGAAGGATGAGGAGACTGCGAGAGAACGGCAGGCGGGAGACTCGAGTAAGCCCGCAGTCGAAAATGGGTCGAGAGAAGCTCGACCACGTTCTCGATCCCCTCCTGAGCACAAGCGTGTCCATACTCCTCTCCGGGTACGTAGGCAGAGAAGTCCGAATCGCAGGGTTCGACGGGGTTCTCCATCGGAAAGATTTCGCAACTACGCCCCCCTCAATGCCTCGAAGACCCAGGTACTAATGGAGGTCAGGGAGCAGCTCCCCAGGCCAGAGAGGATGCGCACACACCCCGGGAAGTGCAACCCCAACAAGTTCTGTCTCTACCATCGCGACCACGGCCACGACACGGAGGAATGCATCCAGCTCCAAGACGAGATCGAGGAGCTCATCCGGCGAGGTCGGCTCGATAGGTTCATTCGACGTCGGCCTGATTGTAGAGAAGATCGGCCAAGGGTCCTGGTGCAACCTGAACCGCCAAGGAGGGAGAAGCAGCCCGGAGATCGGCCTCCAATCGGAACCATCGACTCCATCACCGGAGGGCCTCAAGGAGGAGCAGACCTTCCACGACCATGGAACTCGAGAAACCTGTAAATGTACTGCTCACGACTTTGCTTTGAATCTAAATTCCTTTCGACTTTGCATGTCTTTCCCTTTTGGCATGGATTTGTTACGATTGGGGATGACCCCTTCAAACAATTAAAACAAGATCATGTTAGAAACAGGAGGGGAACCTCATCCTAACATGAGCCAAATGAAAGTCCGATTATTTTAAGATCGGATCGAGGGAAAGGCCCATATAACGGCCCTTGAATACCCCCTGAGCCATGTTAGGGACAGGAGGAGAACCTCGCCCTGACATGAGCAAAATGAAGGCCTGGTTCTTTTAGACTGGATGGGGGGAGAGGTCCTACAACGTCCTAATGTGCCCCCACAGCCAGGTTAGGGACAGGAGGAGAACCTCATCCTAATATGAGCAAAGTCAAAGGCCCGGTTCTCTTAGACCGGATGGGGGGAGAGGCCGAACAGCACCCACGTGCGCCCCCACAGCCATGATAGGGACAGGAGGAGAACCTCACCCTAACATGAGCAAAGTCGAAGGCCTGGTTCCTCTTAGACCGGATGGGGGGTGAGGCCGAACAGCACCCACATGTGCCCCCACAGCTTTGTTAGGGACAGGAGGAGAACCTCGCCCTAACATGAGCAAAGTCGAAGGCCCGATTCTTTTAGACCGGATGGGGGGAGAGGACCTTGCAACGACCCTTATGTGCCCCCACAACCCCGTTGGGAACAGGATGAGAACCTCATCCTAACCTGAGCTGAGATCAACTATGTCAAGAATAGAAGGAGAACCTCATCCCGGCGATGATAAAAACTCGACCGCCCAACAAAATTGGATAAAGAAAAAAGTTTCCTCAATGGCACCTCTACACTTCTACGCGACCCCTCAAAAAGCAAGGGGAGGACCCTCACTCGAAAAGGGGAGAAAAATTAAAAAGGAAAGCGATGAATTACGCTGGCAACAGACGAAAAACAAACCACACCAAAGACCTAAGGAACCTCATCTCAACAAAGACGGAAAGTTCCTACCAAACATCCCCGACCTCTAAGAAGGCCCTCGACACAGGTCAAGAAGACAGCGACACCTTCAAGGTAATGCAAAGTTCGGGGCATCAAGCTCGAGCCTACGGCCATGGATGACGAGAAAAGCAAATCAGCGTGGCGACGACTGGGCACCTCCAAACGACGTCAACATCGGACAAGTCAAACGACAAAAGAAGTTCGATGGGCGATAATTTAATACAATACGTGGACGAGGTAACACAAAATCTTCTTTTCATTCCATTTACGAAATATACACCACGAAGCTCAGAAAGCCAAAGGAAGAAAAGCAAAACGATAAGAGCAAGACAAAACAACAAAAGAGAAAATGTATGCATGGAAAGACGGAAGGCCAAAAAGAGCCCTAGGGAAGCTCTGCTCCTTCCGACCTCGAATTATCTGCTTCACCCCTTATCCAGGACTGCCTCAGATTTTCAACTTCTTCTTCTAGCTCTTTCTTTTTCAGCAGCGCGTCCTGGAGCGCCCGACGGAGTCACTGGCTTTCATTCTCCGCCTCTCGACGCCTCTTTCTCAGGACTTCGGATTCCGCCTCCGCGTCCTTGACGGCCTGCTGCTCGCATGCCAGCTGGATCTTCAATTGCTGCAACTCAGCCGTCCTCTCTCCAAGGGTGACAGAAAGCCCTTCGGCAGATCTTCTTAGGGACTAGAGTTCATTGGAATCTCGAGAAGAAGCGAGCTGAGCCCTGTCGGCCAGCTGCCCTTGAAGACGGGCGACTTCGTCGGTCGCCACCCTGAGTCTCCCTTTATATTCATCCACCTGCCTGCGCCAGCCGGCCCGATACACGTCATAGCTCACCTCGGTATCCTGAAGCTGCTGTTGAAGGTCGGAGACCTTCTTCGACCACTCTCGGTCGCCGTCGGCCCGAGCCAAGAGCCGGGATGAACTTCCCTCCAGCTGGCCAATCCTCTCCTGCGCAGCTGACAGTTCCACCCTGAGAGAACTGATATTGGCAGCTTGAGCCCAAATTCGATCACTGGCGCTCTTCTTGTGTTCCTCAAGCTCCTTCATGAAGTCTGCCTTCCTCCGGCTGTACTCCATGATCCCCTTCACGTAGAGATTTCGAAAGTGGGTGGCCTCCGAGGTGGCTTCAGAGTAACCCTCCCCTAACCTACGAAGCTCGCCTTCCATCTTCTTCGACCTTTTTGTCAAGTGAAGAACTTCCTTCTTCAGCCGCTGGATCATGAACTTCAACGGAATCCCCAGGGGAAAGGGAAGCGCTTCGGTGGGACGCTGCCATCGGAAGGTCAACGCGTTAAAACGCAGCTCATTACAAAGAAGTAGAAGGAAAAAAGAAAGAAAAAGAAGAGAAGAAAAGTCCCCCAAAAGGAGGAGACCACTTTTATTGACTGAACGTTTCTTGAAGACAAAGGAAAGAAGAAAAATGGCAACAAAGGAAGAATACAAAGTTAGAGGTCTTGGACCTCTGGATCAACAGGGGGACTCGGCACCTCTGGGGGGTGGACCGTGGTGGCTGCAGCAGTGGTGGAGGGTCCGACTTCATCCTCGGATGCCTCATCCAAGAAGCTGAGGTCGAGCTCGGAGAATTTCATGACCATCTTCTCCTGGCAGAGCTCGAACCCTTTATTGAATGCGGCTTGGCCGAACTCAACCTTCAACTTCTTCATTTCGGCGAAAGTCTTGAACTCCTCCACCGCTTGACTCCTGGCCTCCGAGACCAGGGTCGGGATCTGTTCTGCCATATTGGCGACCTCGATCTCCGCCCTCCTCACCATCTCCTCCAGGTCGGCCTTCTGTTCCGCCGAGGTCTGTCTCTCCCTCTCAAGCACCTCTCGGAGACCGGCCACCTCGAGGGCCATTTCCTTAAGGCGGGCAGCCTCGGCCTGCTGACCTTCCACCGCCTTGTTTGTCGTCTCGATGTTGGCGAGGAGTTGATGCCCGAGCTGCAAAGGCAACAGGAGAGCCAGAATGAGAGCTGGAAAGTTAATTAAATGAAGAAGCGAAAAGAAAAAGGAGGATGAATCTACTTACCTCGAGGAAGGCCCCCAGCGAGTCCCAGACTCGTTGTGTAGGATCGACACGGACGATCCTCTGGACGACTTCGGGCAGTGAGCACCCGTCTACCAGCTTTTTTATTAGATCCCTGTCACTAAAGGGATCATCCCCCTGCTCCCCTTCAGAGCCGTGGGACTCTTCAGTGGCAGCCCGGTGACTGCCGACCCGGCGGGCCAAGGTCTTCCTCCTCTTCCTCCTCTCACCCCCTGGCACCTCCTCAGGATGGGTCTCCGAAGCGAGGACCTCGGTAGGAGAACTCAAACCCCTCGGGGAAGCCCGGGCGGCGGGATGCTCGGTATCTGGAAGGACGTCGGTAGCTGAGGTCGCCCGGGCGGGCGCGGTCGAACTCGTCCCCTCCGCTCTGGCCCTCTTCGCCGGCCCGGAGGCCGCAGCACCCTTTCTTTTGAAAGCCTTCAGGCCCCTGGCAAGCATCTGTGCTTCTTCGACGTCCATACCTAAAAAAAAAAAAAAAAGAGAGAAAGAGAAAAGAAAAGGAAGGCGTGAAAAAGAAGAAAAGAGGAGAGGTAAAAAAAAAAAAGAAGAAGAAGAAGAAGAAAAAAGAAGGGGAGAGATGAAATACTGGCGGGATCCAGGGGGCTCAGACCGATGTTGAACAGAAACTGCTCCTTCAGGAGGTTGGGAAGAGAAGGAGTTGGATATTTGAGGAGTTTCTGAGAGGCTTGATGGTCGTCTCTCCCCAGGCTGGGCGCCCGACGGACGGAGTCCCTCAGAGAGCCCCAAGGGGGCAACTCTAGCCTCAAGGTCGGACATCGGACATAAAGAAACTTTCCCTTCCAGTTGTGGATAGAAGAAGGAGCACCCTTCAGTAACCCCTTCCTACCAAACTGAGGAGAGAAGTACCACCAATCCTTCGTCGAGGGATGACCTTGAAGGTGTAGAAGTATCTAAACAAGGAAAGGGTGGGCTGGACTTCGACTACATGATAAAAAGAAAGGAAGCCTATCAAAAACCTAAATGAGTTCGGTGCAACCGAAGCCAGAGAAATGTCCAGGAACCGGAAAAGGGCAATGACGAAAGGCGGCAGAGGAAGTCGGAGTCCGACACGAAAGGCCTCTTGGTATAGGCAGAAGCAGCCGGGGGGAGGGAAACTTGCCTGGTCGGACGGGCCAGGAAGTTCCAGTTCGTACTCCGGAGGAACCCCATACTGAACTCTTATCAGTTGGAGTTCGTCCGGAGTCAGAGAACATGGAATGGCATCTGGTGCAAAAATCGAACGAGGTTCGGCTCTACCTACCGGTTCATCTACCGCCTGAGGACTCTGGGAGACTGAGACAGACGAACTCCTAGAGCCGCTAGAAGAAGAACCCCTGGAAGACATCTAGAGTCACACGAAGAACACTTACAGAAGCGAAATCCCTAAAAATTGGAAAAATCACGGACAAGGTCCCGGGGGACTGAGGCGCAGAGCAAGAGGAAGAACAAAAAGAGGAAGGAGTTTCGAGACTAACCTAGGCGACTCGAAGAAGTACGAAGGTGCGGAAAGGGGGACGGCTCGAGGAACGCCTAAGGCTGGGAAGGGCGCTGAGAAAAATTGAAGTTCTCAGGAAGAAGAAGGATGCCAGAACGAGACCATCGGATAGAGCGGGACTCTTGGAGGAGGGGTGCGGGTTTAAATAGGCCCTGAGATTTGGCATAATGATGATTGCGAATCCCCTCTGACCGGTCTCTTTTCGTCGCGTGTCCCACTCACCATAGTGGGCGGTTAAAAAGTGGCAGACGGCTGACAGTGCCTTTATTGCGCCACGCCTCGAGCACCGTTCCGCTGCAGGTTCCAAAAGGGCCTCTTCGGATCGCCTCGATTTGAAAAGACTCCGGCGCACGTGCATTAAATGCCAAAATATCTGAGGACGATCGCGCACGGGCATCGAGGGAGCAACTTCGACTGTGACAATCTTTCTGTACTTCCTTCATTCAAAATTCGAACTCAGAAGTAGGGAGACTGGTGTTGAGTATAAAAAACCCTCAGCCGAAGTTCTTAACAGGATTGACCCTCCCGAGACTCTTCCGGCTTTCGACCACAGATGATATCTCCCCGGACTTCTCCAACAGCCGGATTCCCGCAGTGCTGACCGAATTTTCCTGACAGACGAACTCCCACTACACCACCCGAGCTCCTTCGACATGAGTTCCCCCAATTATCTATTAAATCACCCCGAGCGCTCACTAAGCTCCGCCGACAGCCGACTTTCTGCGACTATCAGCTGCTCCCCGAATCCCTTCCAGACTTCTTCTAGCCAGGTTCAACTCCAATCCGAACTTTTCCGGACTCCGCCGATGGCTGAACTTCTCCAACGGTAGATTCCTACAACTACCACTGGACTCCTACGGGAGCCAGATTTCATCTCCGACTTCAGCTACGGGCAGACTTAGTCCGGACTCCTACGGGAGCCGGACTTCATCCCCAACCTCAACTGCTGGAAGGCTTCTCCCGGACTCCTACGGGAGCCGAGCTCCGCCCACGACTTCACTTACAGGTAAACTCTGTCCGGACTCCTACGGGAGCTGGACTTCGTCCCTGACCTTGATTGCAGGTAGACTTCGACGGGACTCCTACGGGAGCCAGATCTCGTCTCCGACTCCAGCTACAGGCAGACTTCGTCCGGACTCCTACGGGAGCCGGACTTTGTCCCCAACCTCAACTGCTGGAAGGCTTCGCCCAGACTCCCATGGGAGCCGGGCTCCGTCCCCGACCTCGATTGCGGGAAGACTTCATCCGGACTCCTACGGGAGCCGGACTCCGAGCTCCTCTCAAGCGGGTGGCTAGCCACCTCTCCCCGCCAGACACTCCAGCCGAACTTCGACCGATAGGCCTAGGCCCACTAGTAGGCCGCAGCAACAGCCACGACCCTGCTCCACCTCCTACAACAGATTTCACGTGGCTCCATCACTCCCTGGCAGGCCGCAGTGACGACCACGACACTGCTCCACCTCCTGCGATGGATTTTGCGCGGCTCCATCACTTCCTGGCAGATCACCATAATAACCACGATTCTGCTCCACTCCCTGCGATGGATACCACGCGATTCCTCCCACCTCCTGGCAAGTCGCGACAACGGACGCCGTTCCACTACCCGCAACAGACTCCACGTGGCACGTCCCGACGGTGGCCACGATCCCACTCCACTACTCTTCACAACAAACTCCGCCTGACTCTGGGCAGCCCACTGCCAGATGGTTACGGATATCGCTATCAGTCTGCTGCTCCCTTTTGCCTATAAAAGGGGGCTCCAGATACGTTATTCTCTAAGCTCTCATTTTTACCTAGAAACTCTGCTAAATTTTCGTTCGAGCACTCCATTCTTGTTGAGGCAGAGAACTGATTTGAACGTCGGAGGGTCTTGCCAGAGCAACCCCACCTCCAGTTTAGACTTCTTTTGCAGGTCCCGACGGCGACCGCGACTCCAGCTTCTCCGGCGCTAGCGGATTTTTGCACCAACAGGATGTTCTAAACATGGTGAAGTGTGCATGAAGATTGTGAGTGATCAATAAGGAATCAGTCATTTCTTATACGGGGAGAGAACATCCTATGTGATCTCATAGGTTGATAATTTAAGAAGTCTTTGGCCAAATCAGAATGATAATTAGAAAGAGTTTCTAATATATCATCAACTGAATTATTATCTTCTAATCAAAATATATAAAGATAAGTATTTAGATTTGACATGATTTCATACTCATAGCTCATCTGAGATGTTGTATGATCGAAGGATTGAATTACACAGTAACTCACTACTAAAAGATATTTTTGATATTTTTATCATATTTCATATCTTCTGGGTTATCATGATATATTGCTAGACATCAATCTTGACTTGTGAAATTGCAAGAATTAAAAAAGTTTAATTTAAAAATTAATTAAAAAGTATTCTGATTAATTAATGCATTTGGGCTGATCTAATCTAATTTGATTGGTTTATGTCATGAGCTTGAATCCACTGCTGGCTAGATATGGAACCCAATGGGTCATACATTTTAGAATTTGATCATGGTTTGATCTAATTACGATTTATTATAAATTCTATGGGTTAAATTAATATGCTAGCACATGAATTAGTCCAAGTTTCCAATTAGGTTTAGTTCAAAGTTGTTTGATCTAACCCTATCCTGATGCCTTGAATCTAATTGGATTAGGTTTGAACCTTTGGACATTAAAGTGGCTTGATTAATTAGTTTGAAAGAGTTTCATCTTAATCCAACCACCTCTTCACTTCTCCATGCCATTTATTCCACACCATTTAATATTGTCACCCATAATAAGTAGCGGCCAGAAGGAAGAGTCCTTCTGGGCTACTCTTCTTAACTCCCTGACTTAAATTCCCATGCTTTCTTTTATTCCACATGCCATCAAATGATTTTTAGGAATAAGTGGGCATAGAAGAGGAGGAGTCCTTCTATATGAAGGCTCTTCCATGCCATAAGTTGTCACACGGTGAATTAAATCACCACATGAGTAAACCTAGTGCCAAAAGAAGTTTCTCATGCTCCTTGGTTTTCTATTTAAAGGGGGTGCTACATGGGATGTGGCGTGCCATTCCTTGGGTCTTTGGGTGTGAGTTTGAGAGGAGAAAAAGATAGAAAACTTTGAGAAAAAAGATAAGAAAAAAGTGAGAGAAAAATAGAAAGAAAAGATAAGAGAGAAAAAGGAAAGGCAAATGTTGCTAATCCTAGAGTTTAGATCATCCAAAAGTTGGATTTTTGAATCAATTTTGGATGGCGAGATCTTTTGAGTAAAGGTTTCAGGTATAGCTCTAGTAGAGATTCGAAGATAATCAAGTGGTGGTGTATTTCATCCTTAAAAAAAAATTTGACAGTGAATTTGTGAAGAAGGCTGCAGCACTACATCGAGTTGGAAAGGATCTTGATCAATCCTATGTGGATCATTGTTGGAGGACATCTATGAGTGAGTAAACATATTTACTGGATCATCGACTTCAGGAAGGTATGTATTTCTACCTTATATGCATGCTTGATTTGTTTGATTGAAATCTATAAGGTAGTCTAGTTAGCATATTTTAAGTGTTAAAACTTAATAAAAATTTTTGAAAATCATATTCCACTGCACAATCGAAATCCAACAACGAGTGAGTAAATATCCAAATGACTTTTTATTTTGATCACATTCGGTATTTTTATTCTCTAATAAATACCTATACTCTTGCTCCAATATCTCCGTATTGTAGACTCGAGACTCGTCTACCCAAATAGAAACGATCCATGCACAAATCTTATCGGATCAATCACTATTCCCGTGATAATGTATCGATCGGAAGCAATTTAAGAATTAACCATCGGTGATAAATGCTTCAAATTCTCAACTCTTGAGAATATGTGTCATCATCTTAGTAATTTTCTGAACGATTCATGGACACATACACTACATGAATGAAAATTAACTGTCCTAAATAATTAAGATAAATATGAAATTATATTTTAGAAAGAATTATTATGTTAGTCCGATTGACTTCTAGGACATACATCTAACACAATTATGGGAGTCATTTAGTATTTTAACCTTAGTGATGACATTCCCATTATATTTTTTGCAATAAAAAAAAGGGGAAAAAAAAGATGATATATGCAAGATGATGCATGCATAGTTGTTATATCTTATGTTTGCCTATGCCATCAGTATTCCTGGGGCTTTGCTCATCAAAGTGTAAGAGTATAGCTTGTAGATAAATATGTATATACATCCGCTTCAAACATTACTTTTAAATAAATTCATTCCATTCTCATGCAATAATTGTGCTTTAGAGCTCTTTGCATTAAAAAAGCCAAACAAGCCTAAATATATATCCCACCCTTAATCTAATTCTAAAACTACAAAAAAAAAAAATTATATTTCTCATCTTTTCAATTTTCATAGTAATGTAGATCTAATTTTATGGTTAAGACCAAACTAAACTTCTTTTTCATAAGAAAGGAAAAGTGACCTGCTTATACTATAATTATCTAGATCTAAGTATTTAGGGATGTGCAATTCCTAGAACCTATGGTTGTTAAACAAAGAGGTTTGACAACCGGGGCAAACAATATTTCACAATGAAGCTAAATTTTTGTAACAAAGAATCTAAATTAATTATTGAAATCTAAAACGTAGTTCAAGGAAAAACTCTTTATCAGGAAAAGTTAGGCAAACATAATATACCAAATAATTCTTAAACAATTTTATCATAAAGATACACTGGCACATGATCGGCACTTATCATTTTAAAACTTTATTTTATATCTACAATCTTTATTAGTAGTTACATGTATTTTGTACATGCATTACAAATTTAATCTATCAAAAGAACGTAAATATGTAGCCAAATTAGAGAAATATTAAGTGACTAAATGATTGGTGTTGAAAATTAGCTTCATGCTGGAAAGGTTAAGAATTCTACCAATGCTTATATACTATAGAAAATCGTTCTTCAGAATAGATATCCAACGTCACTGCATCATGATAATTTTATATTAAAATATATTAATTAAAATATTTTTATGATTGAGAGATTTTTAAAAAAAATTATTTTTTTATAGCTATATTTTTTTTTGCAGGTGTAGGATGGGTAGTTGAGGTGTTTTTTTCACACGGAAGAGAAGAAACATATGCCGGGTACTTTTGGGTGTTATCTGAAAAAAAAAAAAATCTTTCCCTCATGGTGCTGATCTTAGAAAGAGAAAAATTTTATTTAATTTTATTTTAAAATTTTTTCTAGCCGTGTTGATTTTAGAAAGAAAAAAATTTTATTTAATTTTATTTTAAAATTTTTTCTATCCTAATCGTCGATCCCAACTCTCAAATAAGTTGTCATATTTTTTATATTATATGATTGGTCATTTTGAATTTTGCGATGTCCGCCTTTCTTGCGAACTTTCAATCTCCCGATCTCCTCCTCCCCGTTCGATCTCCGATGGCCCCACCACCCTCGATCTCCCCCTCTTTGCTTCAAACTCACCCTTGGATCGTCCTGCCCTCCAACTGGAGCGGATTCAGCTTCTTGATCCGATCGTCCTCCGGTTGGCCGGCGACAGGCATCCGAGGAAGAGAGGCGGGATCGACGGGGTGGGAATGTGGGAAGGGTCAGCGATGTAGGTGCTGAACGGCGGCGGAAGAGATGGACGGAGGCGGCGGCGGCGATGACGGTGGTGCGACTGGGAATCGCGAGCTCGCGCTGGTGCCTCTCAAGCAGCATCCCTTCTTCTCGTGCCCAGCTCGCCACGTTCGGGTGCGTTACTCGTTTCCTCCCCCTATCCTCCTCCGTTCATTTTGTTTTGATCCAATAACGGACGGCCAGGATGCTATCTCTATTTGTTAGGTAGCGGAGATTTCTATAAGTTGTGGCGGGCGACAACGGTGTTATAGAAAAATCCTCCCGTCAGCCGGGTTCGTGGTGGGTGCCATTTTGGGTGATATTTTATTCGTTTCGTGATTTGTTTCTATTATCCATCTGATATGCACGTGGACGTGGGGCCCAGCATTTTGGCCGCCGTCAGTTTCGAGTGACCGGGCAAACTATATCACGAGGCGGTGTTGTTTTTGGTTGATACACACACATCATCAACCGATGTGGCTGAAAAAAAATCTTTAAATTATAATTTATAACAGATTGTTCACCAGATCCATAGAAATGCTTCGATCAACAGAAATTAATTGGCGAATTATTAAGCGCTTTGTTAAAGAAGTGATTGCAAATTAAGTTGATATTTTGTGTTGTTGTTGGTTAATGTTATTGCGGCTTGTTTGCCGCCGTATGCTACACGATTTATATTTATCAATAATTTTGTTGATTTTAATTTTTTATTTATTTTAATTTTTAATTTTTAAATTATTTATATTTTTTTATTTTGATTTATTATTAATTTTTATTGTTTTGAATTGTTCATAAATTTCTGGTAAATTATTTGACCACTGCACTTCTTCATATTTCAAACCATATTTTTTTTTGCCCAGATTGTTCCTGGATGTAGAGCCTTACGATTGTAAATATTGGGGTAATTCAGTCGACTCTTCGATTTCGACTTTCAATCGGTCTGATAAATATGAATCGCTGACTATTAATCGATTGTCTGATTAACAGTCGGCTATTCTTAACTATCTCTCGCAAACTCTGGCTATGATGACAACTGATTTCAGATCGAAGACCATCGATATATCAGAATTACCGATCGATGGTCATTCGAACTTCCACAGCTACCGACATATGATCGACATATTCTGATTACCAATATAGAGTCGGTTTATTAGAAATCGTCAGTGCAGAAAGCGCATAATGGCAAGAACATGATCAGTGATGGGTATAACCGTCCATTCCACGAAGACATAATATTGGGATAAGTAGGATCCACGTGTTTAATCATTACAAACGGTTACCAATAACTCATCTATAAAAGAAGGTAAATGAACAGCATTTGGTAAGAACTCTTTGGAGCTAAAACTCTGTCTATCTAAATATTTATCTGCTGTTCACTACTCCCCACTAACTTAAGCATCGGAGGGCCCTCGCTGGACATAATTTCGGTTAGTATGGATTTCATTTTATAGGTGTTCTTCATAGATGACAGACGCAACAGGGGGTTGGCCATAACAGATTGGCGCACCAGATAGAGGAATCATACGAGCAATCATAGCAAAAATCAAAGCTCAAAACACTTCTACAGGATCTGCGAGGTAATCTTCCCACCGGAAAGATCTCCCTCTCCCACCTCTATTGGCAGAGCCCAGCTCTTTGTGTCCTGTAGTCACTACGGATGCATAAATTATTGCTCCAATGCAACAAATGAAGGTATTGACGAAGACGGTGCACAGCCTCTAGCAACAACAGACACAGCAACAGCCACTGATGGAGGAGTCGATGGCTCATTCAGTGCCATCTAGGCACAGCCACTGTCCTCCATGGCACTCACCCTCTTCATCTCCAGAATGACGACCGTCTTGACGTTCTCATCGAGTTGAGCAACTGCTTTCTCGGTATTCTCATCATGCTGCTCATCATTCGCGATGATTTTCTTCTCCTTCTCGTGTACATAGCATCAAGAAGGGGAAGAGGCCGCATGTACCTTTTGCTCCTCCATTCTCGAGTTTTTTGAGAAATGCTATCCTTGGATTTTTTCAGCAACAGCGGCTTGACAACTATGAGCGCAAATTCAAGAAGATCGACCGCCAACTTGTCCGACTTCAACTGGAAGGTCGAAAGTCTTCCAACGACCTCGACTTCCACACTGCACAACTTCTCTCTCGGCATATCTTGGATGAGCTGATCCCGTCTCAATTCAAGATGCCGCAGATGGAGCCATATGATGGCTCCACTGATCCAATTGATCATTTAGAGAGTTACAAGACTCTTATGATGATCCAAGGGGTGACCGACGTCCTCCTGTGTATTGACTTTCTGACAACTATTTGGAAGGCTGCTCGAGCCTGATATTCTGGACTTCAGTCAGAAAGCATAAATTCTTTCGAGCATCTCGAACATTTTTTCGTGATCCATTTCAGCACAAGCCAAAAGGTGCCACGGATATCAGAAAGTCTCTTCTCCATCAAGTAAGGCGAGAGAGACATTAAGAGATTTCATGGCTCATTTCAACACGACCACACTTGAGGTCAGAGATCTCAATGAAGATATGGCCATCTCGGTCATGAAGAGACATTTGAGGAGATCTAGATTTACCTACTCTCTGGATAAGACTCTCTCTTAGACTTATGCTGAACTCTTGGAGTGTGCATACAAGTATATTCGCATGGATGAAGGCACTTCTGACCGATGTCAGACGGAAAGAAAATGTCAGAAAAAGAAACAAAAGAAAAATAAAGCTCCGATCGAACCGAGTCAATCAACAACCAATAAAAGAGCTTCACCCCATCGATGGAGTCCGAAGTCGAACAACTATGGTAGCAGGTATGACTCCTATACTTCTCTTTCTGCTCTCCGTGCGCAGATTTTAATGGAGATCGAAGGAGAGGAGTATCTTCGACATCTTTCATCGATGAAAGCACCATGAGGAATCGCGACAAGAAGAAATATTGTTGGTTTCATCATAATCACGGTCACGATACTAAATAATATATTAAACTCAGGGATGAAATAGAGACCCTGATTCGATGTGGCTACCTCAAAAAATTTTGACGAAATCGTTTGACTTAACCTCCCACCGACCAACAGCCTCAGTCACAAGCTGAGGAGATGATCAACAATTGACCAACGACGGGAGTGATCAATATGATTTCTGGATGACTGAAGGATTGGAGGGCAACTTTTGAAGAAGAGTCGGCAAAGAAACAATGACTTGAAAATATAATCTTTTTTTTCAGAAGATAATATTCAGAGAATACAAACTCTCTATGATGATGCTGTCATCATCTCGACGACGATAGCAAACTATGATGTAAAAAAAATTCTAGTCGATAATGGAAGCTCCACTAATGTTCTCTTTTACTCGATTTCCTTCCGAATGCGACTACTGATTGATCGACTCAAAAGAGTCTCAATGTTATTAGTTGGTTTTATTGGAGATGTAGTTATCGTGGAAGAAAAAATTACTCTCCCACTAACCGCGAGAACAGATCCATAATAAAGTATCATTCTCTTGATATTCACGATCGTCCGAGTTTCTTCGACTTACAATGCCATACTTGGATGATCAGGACTTAATATTTTAAGAGCGGTAGTATCAACATATCATTTATTAATCTGATTTTCAACAAAAAATAGAGTCGGAGAAATGTGGGGAGATCAACAACTTGCTCGATGTTGCTTTATGGTCTCTACAAAGAATAATCAATCTGAAGACTCTTTATTTGTTGATAAATTGGATTAAAGAAAAAATGAAGAAAGGAGTGAACCAGCCGAGCAACTGATTTCTATCCCGTTAAGAGAAGATAATCCTGAGAAGATGGTCCAAATTGGATCGCAATTATCTGATCCGAAGCGACAACAACTGGTGAATCTACTAAGAGTAGCAATCGATATGTCAGAAATTCCTTCGAAAGTAATAACTCACCGACTGAATATTGATCCTAAAGTTAGGTCGGTGAGACAGAAGAAAAGATCTTTTACTCTTGAAAGGCAAAAGGTCATCAATGAAGAAGTCGATAAGCTCCTTGCAGCTGGCTTCATTAGAGAAGCTAATTATCTCAATTGGCTCGCCAATGTAGTGATGGTGAGAAAAACTAATAAAAAATGAAGAATCTACATCAACTACATAAATTTAAATGAAGCTTGTCCGAAGGACAGTTTTCTTTTACCAAAGATCGAGCAACTAGTTGATACGATTTCGAGACATCAACTTTTGAGCTTTATGGATGTCTTCGCGGGCTACAATCAGATTCAGATGGCATCCGAAGATGAGAAACACACTATCTTCATAACCGATAAAGACATCTACTGTTACAAAGTAATACCCTTCGATTTAAAGAATACCGAAGCTACTTATCGATGGTTGGTCAACAAACTGTTCAAGGCATAAATTGGACGTAACATGAAAGTCTATGTTGATGATATGCTGGTAAAAAGCTTTCAAACTTCTGATCATATTTGAAACTTGAAAGAAGCCTTCGACACACTTCAATGATACAGATAAAATTGAATCTGACTAAGTATGCATTCGGAATAACTTTCAAAAAAATTTTCAGATTTCTCATATCGCAATAAGAAATTGAAGCTAATTTTGAGAAAATAAAAGCTATCATCAATATGAAGCATCCAAGCTTCAAGAAAGAGATACAACAACTCAATAGAAAGATTGTCGCACTCAGTCGATTTATCTCAAGATCGATAGAAAGATGTCTACCCTTCTTCAAGACCTTACGACAAGCAAAAAAATTTTCATAGTCAGATGAGTGCCGACAATCTTTCGAGAATCTAAAAAGATATTTGACATCTCCATCATTACTTACAAAATCGAAAGTGAGAGAAATATTGTATCTTTATCTGACGACTTCAGCAGAGATGGTGAGTTCGGTGCTTGTCCAAAAGGACGAAAATCAAATCCAACGGTCGATTTATTACCCTAGCAAGGTGCTTCATAATGCTGAAATATGATATTCAAGAGCGAAAAAGATGCTCTATGCTCTGATCATATCATCACAATCACTTCGTCTATACTTTCAGGCACATCCAACAATTGTCTTGACAGATCAGCCATTGAAAGCAATTCTGTACCAACCTGATACTTCAGATCAAATGATGAAATGGATAATAAAATTTAATGAGTTTGATATTCAATATCGTCCGCGATCGTCAATGAAGGCACAAATTTTGGCCAACTTTATCACCGAATGCACCGTTATCGATGATAATCCTGACGATGAACTCAACGGCAAATCGAAGCAAATTGAAACTCTTGAGGCTGATCTAACATCGATGTTTGTGGTACATATTGATGAAGCATCCAATGCACAAGGTAGTGAAACCGGTCTTATCCTCACAAATTTCAAAGGGATCGTAACCGAATATGCCCTTCGGTTTAATTTTAAAATCTCAAAAAACCATGCCAAGTATGAAGCTCTTTTAGTCGGCTTGAAGATTGCTAAAGAACTTGATATTAACAACTTGAAGATCTTCATCGATTCATAATTCATTACCGGATAAGTTAAGGGTGAGTTTGAAGTCCGAGATCCCGTTATGATGAAGTACCTTCAAAAAGTGAAAGATCTTACATTAACTTTGAAATATTTTGAGATCTCTCACATTCCAAGAGCAAAAAATAATCGAGCTGATATACTCTTCTGACTCGCAACCACTTTATTCAGCTCGCTTGGTCGGACGTTCATCGAATGTCTGGAACAATCGAATATTAACAAAATCAAAGAAGTGCTGCAAATCAATGATGAGCCAAGTTGGATGGACTCGATCATCGAATATTTGATTGATGAAACTCTACCTACAGATCTTTCAAAAGCCAGATGACTAAGGTGGATGATCTCGTAATATATTTTAATGAATGGACAACTCTATAAAAGGTCATTCTCTCTTCTCTTACTAAAGTGTTTGAGACTAATGGATTCTGACTATACACTTCAAAAAGTTTATGAAGGGATTTATGAAAATAACTTGGGAGGTAAATCGTTGACTTATAAAATCTTGCGACAAGAATATTATTGGCCCATCATGAAGAAAGATGCAGCTGAACTTATTCGAAGATGTTAACCATATCAGAAATATGCTAACATACAATATCAACCAACCAGCTAGCTGACATCAATTATTGCACTATGGCCCTTCGCACAATGAAGAATCGACATATTTGGTTCTTTTCCTCCGACATCTGATCAGAAAAAATTTATAGTGGTTGCCATTAATTACTTCACCAAATGGATAGAAGCTGAACTTTTGGCATAAATCATTGAAAGTAAGATGGAAGACTTCATTCAGAAATCAATCATATATAGATTCGGTCTACCACATACCACCATCACCGACAATGATCGATAATTCGATAATCAAAATTTTAAAGAGTTTTGTACGAAATTTCATATTACACACAAGCTCATCTCAGTCGGCCATCCACAGTCCAATGGTAAAATAGAAGTAACAAACCAAATAATTCTACATAGACTCAAGACCAGACTGAATGAAGCTAAAGACCTTTGGGTGGAAGAATTATATCTGGTCGTATGAGCATATCGGACAACTCCTCGTATACCGATAGGAGAATCACCATTTAACTTAGCCTATGGAACTGAGATGATAATTTCACTTGAGATCAGATTGCCATCAGTAAAGGTCGAACAATATAATGAGCCGAGCAATTCTGAATGTCGGAGAGCCTATCTAGACTTAATCCAAAAAGTTTGACAGCAAGCTCAAATTCAGATGGTAGCATATCAGCAGAGAGTAGCCCAATATTATAATGCAAAAGTTAAACCAAAAGTCTTTCATCCAAGAGACCTGGTCCTAAGAAAAGCAGAAGTTTCAAAGTCTCTGGATCAAGAAAAATTATCTTCAAACTAGGAAGGATCTTATAAGGTAACTGAGATACTTCGTCCAGATGCATATCGATTAAAAACTCTCGATGGAACGATCATTTTTTGGATTTGGAATGCCAATAACTTGAAGGTGTACTATCAATAAAGTTATTCACACGTACGATATATTCGGAATGAAACATTAAGATTCTGAATCTCGAAATCTTCAGTCATTTACAAGTTATCTACAAAAATGACATCAGATCGATAAATAATCGATCAACTTATACCGACTGTATCTCAATTTTTCACTATAAAAATCGATTTAAGTCAAATAACAGTGTCAAATTGATAAATAATTGATCAATTTGTATCAACTATATCTTAATTTTTCATTATAAAAATTGACTTAAGTCGAATGACTACTCATACCGACTTAGCTTTAGCTAAGCAAAATATTATGCCAACTCGACTTCAGTTGAGTTAGAAATATACCGACTTGACTATAGTTAGTCGAAGGATATTCGACTTATCATCATCCATCAAATATCTAAAAAGTCTAAAAGCTAAGTCGACTGATACCCGACTAACATACAAACTTTACTATAACTATTGATCTGCATTCAATTCATCGATGGATAATCGATAATCCGACTGTTATTCAATGACATTGACAGTACACTAAGATTGAAAAGGGATTCCATACTTAGAAAATTTGTTTTTTATTCATTGAAGAAGAGATTACAAAATTAGACCTCAAGGTTCGATCACAAAATTGGACTTATAGTCTGATTACAAAAAAAAAGAGAAAAGATATTACACTGGTCACCAGTCGGCTTCTTTCTTCTGTTTGCTCCGGTATAGCCTCGATGGTTGGAGCAGGTTCTGGTGCAATCGGTGCATCTCCTTCATTCGACATGGTGGTCTCTTCAACAGCCTCTTCTCTCGAACTAGTGGAGATGATGCTGCTCAGATCCAAGTTCGGATATAATTTTTTGACTGCATCTCTGCCGTCTTCGTATCCAACACAGTAGGAGGTGAATCCGCCCTTGAGAATTTCATCTTTGTATTTTTATGATTCTCTGAAATTCTCAATGGCCAGATTCAGAGCACCTTTCATCGATTCTGCCTCTTCTTTGGTGGAGGCCGACTCTGCATCGGCCAGTGCCAACCTCTCTTTGGTGGCCCGATACCTCTCGCACTCCTCTTCTTTGGTGGAGGTCGACTCTACATCGGCCAGTGCCAATCTCTTTTTGGTGGCCCGATGCCTCTTGCACTCCACCTCAAGCTCTTTTATACATCCGTTCCTTTCTCTCCAGAGCCGATTGATTGAATGCTTCTTGATCTTAATCTGAGACTTCAGGGATGTGATATTCTATTGAGCCAACCCTAATTCAACTCTGGAGGACTATAGTTTGGCTGTTACGTGGGAGATCTCTTTCTAGAGCTCCTTCTTCCATTCAACTGCCGCTTGAAGTTGTTCGACGGCAGCAGCTTTCTCGATATTGGCGATCGCAATCTTATCCATCCATGCTCGACGAAGCTCAACAAATTTTTGATATCCGCTCTCCAGAGCGTACATATCGTGTGCCAACTGAAAAGAAAGAACAAGTCAGATTAAAAGAAAAGAAGAAGTATCATCAACTTACTCCAAGAATCATCGGATAGAAAGAAGAAAATATTTCGAACACTATCCGATCTTTCCTATTCTCCCTGTCAGTTAGCAAAAGGACTGTCTCGATAAGTCATTTGGTCAATGTTAGATTGACCAAAGCCGACTCACCGACTGAAATTCTGATATCAAAGAGGGTGGGGAGACCCGCCGACAATCCATTATCGATAGAAGTGCCAGCGCCTTTCCCCACTTTTCAGTCGGTGGTCGTTTGCTTGAAACCACCATGAAGTCGGTGCTCGACTGCGCTCGAGACCGTGCCACTTAAGGAATGGCTTGTACGGTAGTAGACAGCTCTGGTTCGATCGCGACTGCAAATTCGGCCCGAACCCTCACTGATGGAGCCGTGATGGTTCTGGTGTGGCATCTTCATCTCTCTCCGTCTTAACTCTAGCCGATGATACTTCAACAAAGGAAGCATTGTCGGAGCCGACAATGCTATAACTGACTCAGTGTTGGGAGCCATCACCAACGAAATGTCGGACTCCCTTGCTGGTATCGACTGGAAGTCAACCCGACTTTTCTTCATCATTCGGGATGACCCACCATCGATCGCTTCTCTCTTCTTAGTAGCATATAGATGAATGTCGGTAGTTGAAATTCATGCTGTCGACCGTATAGCTACAATCAAAAAATAGAAGTTTAGTACAAAGTTCAGAAGTAAATGAAAAATAAAGCAACCATTTATGCTATACTTAAAGAAGTCATCGAATTAAGTCTGGCATCATAGAGAGCTTGCTCCTGTCATTAGCTCTCATTGCGCTGGAACTTTCATATCTTTGAGTTGGAAAAAATTCTCCCGATCAATAATGTCGACGCGACTTTGTTCACTAGGGCCGATTCTCGGATCACCCTAGAATGAAGGAAAGCCCTGAGAAGATGAAGAAGAAACGAAGAAAAATTGATTCTTCCATCCATGAATGGACGATGGAAGATTGAAAATAAAAGACAGACCCTTCCTCGAGTTGAAAAACCACCAACCCTTGGCTTTTGGGTGAGGACGAAAGACGAAGAAGGCTTAGAAAAGAAAAGGATGAGGGTTGGTCGGAATGAGACAACACAACAGAGTAAAACTAATAATTAGCCAAATGGAGTTCGGAGCTAATTGAGCAGGGCAAAGACGGTAATAATCAAGAAAATTTCGGATGAACTTCAGAATCAAAAATTGAAGACTGGCCTGAAGGTCCTCTACATAGAACATAATCTGATTCGGAGGAGGAGAGTTCACCCGACCATCTGGACCAAGAGCAAAGAGCTGAAATTACTCCAGAATACGATACTGCTCCCGGAGCCGATCAATATTGGATCCGAACAAGGAAGAAACTTCCATCTTCGGATCCGAAAGAGAGTCGTCGATCGGGTTCTCCAATCGACTATCTCGAGAAGATGAAGCCTTCGCTTTCTTACCCCTACTTGCCATTGAAAATGATAAAACCTAGAAGAAGAAAAGAGAAAAATCAAGAGAAAGGAACGAGAACTCGACCTGGAGCTAGGGCATGATGTGAAAAACAGAAAAACTTCAAAAGCTCTCAGCACCCGAGGCGGAACCCTCTATTGTAGGAGAAAATGACGAATGCAAAAGCAGAAAGTCTAAATAAAAGTGATATTATATATATAGGACCCTTTTAACGGTCTGGATGAAATTATTCAAATTAAGATTTTTTTAAATTTCGACACATGGCTATATCAAAATCGATCATTGATCGGACGGTTCGATGCACCTACCTTCAGATCATGCCACCTCATCACTATCTATATGAATGGCACAGAGCCTATGACATCTAGATACGTGGCCAAAATTGACTAGTCAGAATCAAATCATCCGGATTCATCGGACATCAGACTATCTTCTCGAAGCAACACCCCAGTGATGATCCCACGGTTATCAAAATGACAAAATGATCGGAGATCCTTCATTTTTCAAAAAAATTATTAATGTCTGCAGTCGAATCGGAGCTCGAGATAATATGTGGCAACTTTTTTCATCCTACGTGTCAAACCACGTGTCAGTCCACATGTCAGACTACTTTGGACTAGGGAGAGGGGGGCAACTGTTGGGGCAATTCAGTCGACTCTCCAATTCTGACTTTCAATCAACTTGATAAGCATGAACCATTGACTATTAATCGGTTGCCTGACCGACAGTTGGTTATTCTCAACCATCTCTAGCAAACTCTAACTATGACGATAACTGATTTCAGATCGAAGACCATCAGCATATCAGAGTTGCCGACTGATGGTCGTTCGGACTTCCACAACTGCCGACATACGATCAATATATTCTGATTACCGATATAGAGTCAGCTTACCAGAAATCGTTAGCACAAAAAATATATAATGATCAGAACATGATCAGTAGTGGATATAACTGTCCATCCCATGATCACATAATGTCAAGATAAGCGGGATCTATATGTTTAACCGTTACAAACGGTTACTAACAACTCGTCTATAAAAAGAGGTAAATGAACAGTATTTGGTAAGGACTCTTTGGAGCTGAAACTCTACATTTCTAAATATTTATCTACTGTTCACCACTCTCCATTGATTTAAGCATCGGAGGATCCTCGTCGGACACAATTTTGATCAGTGTGGATTTTATTTTGCAGATACTCTTCATCGATGACAGGCGCAACAGGGGGTTGGCTGCAATAGTAAGCATCACTTTTCTTTGCTTTTCTTTTGCTTGTCCTTCAAATATAACTGTTCTAATCATTTAGTAAATGCATGACATGTATCAATTATTGGAGAACACATGATTTATCATTAATCAATTTCCTAGTTGCTTGAAATGATAGTGGTCCTAGGACTTTTACATTAAAAAAGTAGTGATCTATACCTTATCCAGCTCTGTAGTTTCTTTTTTTTCACCAGGAATTTTATGATCTTGTAATATTTGACTAAAATAGCATGAATACTCATTTCTACCATACTTCTATTTGTTGGTCTCAATTTTGTACTGTATGTTGGAATTTGAAGTTTGGGATATACATGTGTGTTTTAAAATTTTATTTTCTAAATACCGTAGTGAAATGCAAGATTAAAATACTTTTAATCTGAATTATGTATGCATAAAAATATAAAACCACAAGGATCTAGTTGATATGCTGAAATTGACATATGCTGAAATTCAGATTGTGATCAATTCACATACCTGTTTCGCAATCATTTTCTTCAAATCTGGATCTGAAAGAAAAGAGATTTTCTTCTAGCCGCATAAGTGTCTGACCTCTATGGGTATTACTTAGGATCAGTCAGAAACAGCCCTCTAGAAATTGAATTTTTTTCTCTAAAAAAATTCAGTCTGCTGAATGTGAATGAAGTCCGGATCGCGATCAACACTTGATCTCTTTTCTTGATCTTTTTCTTCTTTTCTTCTCTAGACTTTCTTCTTTATTATTTGCTGCTACCAGTAGGTAAAATCCAGCAAACAAGAGGGCCCACAATAGCCCTTGGTGTGAAGAAGAGGGGACGCCTAAGGTGGGGCATATGGGATGTCCAGGGGAGGAGAAGAGAGGGAGAGGAAAAGAGGGCATGGGGAGGTCTCTTAAGCATGAGGGGCTGCTGGTTTGGATGCCCTAGGGACCTTAGGAGAGGTCATTTTAAATAGGCATGAGGATTGAATCATATTCAATCTCATAATACAAGTCTTACTTGCATTAGATTTTCTAATAACTTAAGTTATTTAACTTACATTAGGAATTCTATTAGGCGCCAACTCTTGGAGCCCTTGCACCCATTATTTCATACCCTATTTTGTACCCAAGGGATGCCCTATATCATATTAATAAACCCTCTAATCATAGGACACGCTCAACTTGATCAAATCAAGGTGGCACCCCATAATAACTATCAAGAAAAATTAATTGAAAACTTGCACCCTAATTTAATTTATCTATAACCTTAGACACCCAACAATTAGAGTCTTATGAATCTAATTCATATAGATTATTAGCAGGTAATTAAGTTTGAATTATCTGATCAAATAAGAAATCCCAACGAAAAGAGGAATTGAGTCCAACCATGTGCTAGCAAAGTTACTATGAATTCAATCAGATTTTTTTAAATCCAATTGACACTTCATAAGCTCAATTACTTATTCTAGATCTAATCGCTTTATTGTGTGATCCCATAGATTTAATTCTTTCTAGTAGTGAGATATACAATGATCTCTATCAAAGTATTATTAAAACTCTTTTCAATGGATCGGAACAATTCTACTCTAACTCATCAAGGATTGTCGATCCAGAACAACTCTAGTGAGCTCTCACAATCTATCAGTGATACCTAGCAATATATAGTGATAACTCAATAGAACTAAAATGAACCTCTAGATATAGTTAACGTATGATTCAATCCCTCTATCGTGAGTCCCGACTAGATAGCAGGTCATGGATAAATCGTCAAATCTCAATATCAGTCATATGATAGATTCGATTAGCTCAAGTCTAAATATGATTTCTATGAAAACTCTTTTCCATCAATCACACTATTATGGCTATAGATTCTTGGATTTAGCTTTTCAAATTTCATAAGACTACTCTCTATCAAGATTGATAGATCCCATCTTGATGTGCACCCTACTCATACAGTGGACCAACTATCACCAACATCTACTACAAGGGCTCATTGAGATCAATATTTATGTATCTGTCAAACTCCAGCAGTTTCACTACAAGTAGTAGTACAATTTCAGATCAAAAGACCATTCACACAACTACAGCATCGAGACGATCACTGACGATTGAATAAAAATTCAAGTGATCTCTCGTATGGTCACGCCCAGTACTAGTTGTTCTCTAGCAACTATTCGTACTCATCGTTTAGTGTCTCTACACTGTAGATCAGAGACTCATCTATCTTAGCGATCCATGCATCAGTCTATGCAGATTGATCACTATCCTTATGATGATCCTATGACTGAAAGTATTTAGAAATTAAATACATATCTCTAATTCTCAATACCTTGAGAATATGTATTGAAGGTTAATTCTATGGATGATTCAAGGATACATCACACTTGAATGAAAAATACATTTACTCTTTTATTGATCAAATCAATGTATTAAGTACCAAATTATGTCCTAGAGTTATTACAATGTGTCAGCTATATTGATTTTTAGGACATACATCTAACACTGTAGGAGATGGATCATTTATTCTTAGATTGGTGGCCGATTCGATAAACAGTGTCAAGCACCTGCTCATAATTAACCAATGAACAAGTCAAAAGACCCTAGAGAACCACTCGCACAGACGTATATCTATAGGGTAGAAGAAGAGGCCTTTTCAAATGTGGTAGGAGAGAAGAGTGAAAG
Source organism: Elaeis guineensis (assembly GCF_000442705.2). NCBI lineage: Eukaryota > Viridiplantae > Streptophyta > Magnoliopsida > Arecales > Arecaceae > Elaeis > Elaeis guineensis. The sequence goes on along the minus strand of NC_025999.2, from coordinate 11,583,253 downwards.
GCAGAACGTAGAAGGATCTCTGGTCTTGAAAGTCTTGCACGTATTTATAATTTTCTTCACACCTTTTCATCACACCTTTTCATACACATTAGATTTGGTACCTTATCATCCATTTGATAACCACCAATAATCGAAGGTAACTACTATTGTCCTTTGACATTTCAAATACCGGCAATATTTGGTTATACTCTTCACGTTAATCGAATCGAAACATAATCCATCGGTCCATTAATATTTGATCATGTAGTAACATCTCCCACTTGATCAAATATTAATGGATTATTTGGTCACACCAAATTCTATGTCCACCTTAATTTTACTTTGATTCCTTAAAAATAAGTGTTATCATGCTAAGCCACCATTGTGTTCTTTCAGGGATCCTCGAAAACCTTCAATGGCAATAGCACTTTAGTATATGGTACGATTCACCTAGGTGTTTATTAATCCCATTTTCGCAGCATGCTTCTAGAATCTTTCTAATGACGACCTTTTAGTCATGGGATCTGTTTTCATTTCCTCATAGGCATACAGTTGACCTTATCCCTCTTCTCTACCATATCTCATATAAAATCATAGCTTACACTGATATATTTACCTTTTGAACTTATTTCCTTATTAGAGATGTCGCAACCTTATTATGAAAACACATTGATCCATTAGTTCTCAAAATTTCTTTTAATCGCATAATCCAAATTACTTGAGTGGGTGTTATGCTCTAGGGCACCATATTTAGCCTTCATTGTATATCTAGCAACACAAGTTTCTTTTTATTTGGCCACGAGGCCGCACCTCCTTCACACAAAAATATATTACTACTCATGGATTTTCGAACATTATGGTCGCCACTAAAATATGCATCTGAATAATCATAAATTTTTAATTCATCTTATGCAAAACATAACTTCATTTTGCTAATAGCTTGGATATATCTAAAACTTCTTTTAACTACTTGCTAGTGCTCTTTACTAGGATTAGTTTCATAATGGCTAACTAATCCAACAGCATAGCATATATATGGTCCGATGGCGCACATTAAGCTGCCTATAGCTTGTACACAATGAACCTGTTTTATTTTCTGAATTTTTTTAATTTCAGGAAACTGATTTTCCAAATGTTAAACCTTTACAAACTAATGCAGATATTGGCTTACAATTATTTGTGAGGAATTTTTTCAATATCTCTTCCAAATATTTTTCTTGACCCAAATACAATAATTTGGAATTCTGATCCGTAGTTATTCTAATCCATTATAGCTGGTGGAGATCAAGGCATCAAAATCCTGATAGACCGCTACAATGCTAAGCTTCGACAATAAGAAGGGCAAGCCAATATAAGCAGTTACTCGGGGATGCCAACGAGGACCACGTTGGAGGAAGGCTGTGGCCAAGGCATTTGAGGTACTCAAAGGAGATCAAGTAAGGGGGGGGGAGAGAGAGAGAGAGAGAGAGAGAGAGAGAGAGAGAGGAATTGGGACCAGGAAGAGAGAGGGGGACAAGGGATTTATATAAGGGGGCTTGGTTCAGTCTTGGCAAAATGGTCAACACTTCCAACAAGTGGGTGAAACGGATCGATTTAGGATGATTTGGTCGGATTCGAAGCAATTTGCCCTCCAAACTAGGAATTCAAGACAATTTGGTAGACCTTAGAGAAAAGGAAACAATTCAAAATACAAGGTCCATTTCTAAAATAGGGAGGTAGAAAATAAACATCAAATGAGTTAAAAATGGATTGCTTAGTCACGACTTTACGTAAATAGGATCAGTTCTATAGGCTCGTACAACCATATCCTAGATTGCAATATTGCTTAGTCATCATTCATATGATGAAGACATTGATGGGCTTTTTTTCCTTGTTTAGAAGAGAACGAGGTTAGAAAATTTATGATTGGACTCAATTAACCCTCTACTAATTTTTTTTTGGCTTGGACGGATCAAATTGGTGAGTCAAACAAATCATGCATGCCATTTACGTATACATGCTCCTATAAATCACCATAAAATTTTTGATTGTTCTAAATGTCTTCAATTAATTTGAATTCTACATGCTTGGATCTTCTAATAATAATGACGAAGAATTTTAATTATTTTTAAAAAAATGGAAGCAAAATTTTATTACTTCCATCTTTTTTTTGAAAAAATGGCTTTTCACCCGTCATGATCTCAACCATTGCAGCCCGAGGCCGCCACCACTCATGGCAACCTGGAACAACAGGGCCTCACCAGTATTATAATGAATATTGTATGGACCACCACCAAGTCTGCTGCTCCACAGCTATTACGTGGTCTTTTGCCATCATAAGGGTCATTTAAGCTTACAATCTATTCTGTTTTATGCTGTTTCAGCCAAAAATTTTTTTATTTTTTTTACAAAAAAAATTTTAAAAAAATTATAAAAATATCCTTTGAACCTGAATTAAAAAATATATATATAATGAATCCTAAAATTTTAAAAAAATTACAAAGAAGTCCAGTAGTCTGTCTACGACCTGACAGCATTAACAATAAAAAATGACTAAAATACCCTTGATACATAGGATTTTTTTAATAATATTTTTCTTCTTTTTTCCTTCGAATCCTTTCGAGCCTTCTTGAATCTGTCCCAAACCCAAGTGGACGTCACCTCTACTACCACCTTTCATCGGTCTCTGCAATTACCTTCCCCCTTGTGGACGCCCACCTCCTTCCCGCTCTCCTCGTCGTCACCTTTCTATCCTCCTCGCTGCCACCTTCCATCGATCTCTATTGTCGCTTTCTCAAGCCCTCGTGAATAGGGTTGGAATTGGGCTCGGACTGATCCGACTTTGGGCCGGACTTCAAGCTAGACCCGAAACTATTTAGACTGAGTTTGGACCTAATTATAGAGCTCGTTTGTATTTCAGACCAAGCTCAGATATACCTTTGGCCCGGTCTGGATCCAAGTTCAAAATCTAGCCCAAAGTTCAGTCTGACTTATCAGGAAATCTAACGGTGCATGACCCTCCTCTGTCATTTCTTTGCCCTTTGACGTCCCTCTCCGTCCCCATTTCTCCTTTGCTTCTCTCCTCGAGTCCTCCCTCTTTTTGCTAACCTAGTGTTTCTTTGATAAATCTTCTCCATTCTAGATCCCAACTTTCGATCCCATCAAGCTCCCTCCTTTCCTCCAAATACTCGATCCTATCCCTAAAATTAACCCGATCTCACTTCGTTGGTGTTGGAATAGGGTTTCTGATCCCATATTCAAGGGGAGAAAGCGGAGAAATTGGGGGTCGGCATCCATGTTTGTGCCGGCGATTGCTCTCTACACGAGTATGCATCCCAGGCATTGTCTGCTCAAACCCCCACCATTCTTGCCATATCACCTCTTTCCACGGCCCCTATGACTTTGACCTCAACCCCCGCCCGCCATCTCCTTCGCCACCTCCTTCTCATCCCAGAAGTCGAGCTCTAGTGGCCTTTCTTGCCTATTCTCTTCTCTGACTGCTTGCCATGCTACTGCCTCAAGGACCTCACCTCTGACTCCTTCATCTATGACGCCTGTTGCGATGTCGCCGGCTCCTTCACTTCCCTCTACCTTCATCCCTCCACTACCGCCAACCCTGTGGACACCTCCACCGCTGTCGGTATTGACGGTGGATCCTCTTCTTCGATTGGATAGGGTTTAGGGTTTATTTTATTTTATTTTTTTAAAATACGGAAGAAAGATGGTTTGGGTGGGCTAGCCCAATCAGGTTTGGGCCAGGCTTGGGCCTGAGTCTTTCAAAAAATTTAGGACCTAAGCCTAGTCTGAAGTCCGAAAAATAATACCAAGATGGACTCAGATAGGGGTATAGCTTGGCCCACTTCCAGCACTACCTGCAGATGTCCACCTCGTTCCCGCTCTCTTTGTTGCCACCTCCCATCAATCTCCACCATCGCCATCCTGAGCCCTCACAGACTCCCACCTCTATTGCCACCTCCTATTGGTCTCCACCATCATCTTTTCGAGCTCTCACAGATGCCCATCTCCCCTCGCTCTCCTTGCTGTCATCTCTCATCGGTCTCCACCGTCACCTTCCTCCTAGTCATCACCGACGTTAGCCTTCCCCCTCCAATCTCCCTTAGGTGCTTTCCTTCCCATGGATCTCCGAAAAGGAGAGACACCGACCTCCTCCCTGCTCTCCTCACCGCCACCTCCTGTCAGTCTCTAACATCGCCTTCCTCCCCATCATCATCAGCATCGGCCTTACCCCTCTAATCTCCCCCAGTGCTTTTCTTCCCATAGATATCCCAAAAGGAGAAAGAAATAAGAACAAAAAAAAAGGAAAAAAGAAAAAAAATGATCAATCTATGTGGGAAAAAGGAAAAAAATTTGATAAATCAGAAGACCTTCATGTTATAAAGAACTTCTGAAAAGGATATTTATGATATTTCATAAAATTTAATCTCTCAGAAGATCTTCATATTATAATATTGCCTAATGAAAATAGATGGCTGAGCCTTTTTATAATTTTTTTTAAAATTTTGGGATCCATTTCAAACTTTTTTTTTGAGTGCAAGTATAAATTGGTCAAAGTCCAACGGGTATCACTATAATTTTTTTAAAATCTTAAATACAGTCACAAACTTGCAATGCTGATTAGATCTGGATAACTTTAGGTTATCCAACAAGACAACAACATTCTTAAAAAATTTATAAGAATAAACCCATTCGATCTTGCTTCAAGCCTCTTGATGAGTTTATATCCATCCAATTACATCAAAATAATACTATTTTAAATTTTTCATAATAATTTAATTTAAAAATATCCATAAGTATAATATAATAAGCCTTTCCATCTGCTTCCACTATGACTCTATTATTCTGAATTTTTTTAAATTTTTTACATTCTTTTGTATGAAATTTAAATCTATTAATAATGAAATCATTATATCTGTTGACAATATTATTAGGATCTTGAGTAATGGTAATTAATTTATCTAAATAGTTACTCTTCATTATCATTGGTACATAAAAATCATGATAAATTGCTAATATATTATTTGATGTTAATAAATATATTTCAAAATCAATCCTTTCTCTCTCTCTCTATATATATATAAAACTAATTTATTTAAAAAGCCATTCAGGGAATAACTCGATCAACCCTCATTGCTCAATCTTTGGATTGGATCGAATGCTATAGTTTGTTCATCTTTGAGTAACCAAAAATTCACTATAAAAAAAATAATTCATTAATTAAGAATATTATATATTATGACAATAAAAAATTAATATGTGACTATACTAATATGCGATACTGAGATATTATGTCACTATAAAGTAATACATAATAATGAGTTTGTGCCAAGAATTTTTTGTTAATAACCACAGTTCCAACTTTCTCCAAAGCTCTTCCAGTAGTTGTGAACTTATAAATTTCTAAAAGATCGATAATATCATAATTTTTTTGAGGTCGATTAAAAATGATCTCTATACTTTCAAAATATCTTGAACAAAATAACAAACACTCTTCAGCAATATATCCTTCCACAATTGAGCCTTCAGAATTGGCTCTATTTCATGTGTAATCTTTTAAACGCACAACATACCTTTAAAAATTAAAAATTTATTAAAATATTAATACAAGTATGATAACTAAAAATATCTAAATTATAATTATAAAATTTAGCAACATCACCTCTCGATAAGATATATTTATCCATAGTATACCGATCCGACCAATTTTTTTTTCCACGGCTAAATGAACAAGTAGATAAACCATAATAATGAAAAATCTAAAAGAAAAGATATTTTTCATATGGTAAAGTATAAGTGCAACACCAAACTCTAATTAATCAAGCTCTCATGAATCAAAGACTTTGAAATATAATGACTTAAAAAATGATGACAATTGAGCAATAATGATAACAATTTATTTTGGAATTAATGACTTTAAAATTAGTGAAAAAATATCTTATATCAAAATATGACCATCATGACATTTAAGATTTGAAAATTTTCACTTTTTGAGATTTATAAATCTTGAAATATTTGATGCATATCTATTAAGAACTTTGATATTCTTTATAAATATTAAAAAAAGATCTTTCTCTCCAATGGACGTTGTGTAACATATTGGAGGTATATAAACTTTACTATTAGTAAGCTCTTTGAGATGAAGCTCCTGTCTTATACCCATCTATTTCAAATCTAAATGTGCCATTAAGTTATCTTTACTTTTTCCATCAAGATTTAATAATATTCCAATCAAATTATTATAAATATTCTTCTCTACATGTATTACATCAAGATTATGCCGGAAAAGATTGTACTTCAAATAAGATTGTTGGTGCAAAAATCTGCTTGCGCCGGAGAAGCTGGAGTCGGGGAAGCCGCGGTCGCCGCCGGGACCTGCAAGGGAAGTCTAAACCGGAGGTGGGGTTGCTCCGGCAAGACCCTCCGACGCTCAAGTCAGTTCTCTGCCTCAACAAGAATGGAGTGCTCGAACGGAGAATTTAGCAGAGTTTTGAGATGAGAAATGAGCTTAGAGAATAACGTATCTGAGTCTCCCTTTTATAGGCAGAGGGGGCAACGGATTGATGGCGACACCTGTAACCGTCTGGTAGTGGGCCGCCCGTGGTCAGGGGAATTTATTGCGAGAGGTAGTGGAGTGGAATCATGGCCATCACCGCAGCTCGCCACGTGGAATCAGTTGCAGGGAGTGGAGCAGCGCCCGTTGTCGTGACTTGCCAGCGGATGGGAGAATCGCCCGGTATCTGTCGCAGGAGGTGGAGCAGGTTCGTGGCCGTTATCGTGGCTTGCCAGGGGGTAGTGGAGCTGTGCGGAATCCACCGCAGGAAGTGGAGCAGGGCGGCGACGGTTACTGCGGCTTGTCAGGGAATGATGGAGCTGTGCGGAACCCGTCACAGGAAGTGGAGCAGGGTCGTGGCCGTTTTGGTGGCTTGCCAGGGGGCGCGGATCTGTTGATTGAAGCTCGGAGACGGTCGGAGCCCGGCCTCTGTAGAGGTCCGGGAGAGGTCTTCCTGGCGGCTGGGGCCGTGGGCGGAGTTTGACTTCCGTGGGAGTCTGGGCGGAGCTGCTCTGTAGATGATGTCGGAGGCGGAGCCCGGCTCCCGCAGGAGTCCGGGCGGAGCTGCTCTGTAGCTGATGTCGGAGGTGGAGTCCGGCTCCCGTAGGAGTCCGGGCGGAGCCCTCTCGGAGCTGAAGTTGCGGGCGAAACCCGGCTCCCGTAGGAGTCCGGGCGGAGTCCTCTGCAATCAAAGTTAGAGGTGAAGTCCGGCTCCCGTAGGAGTCCGGATGGAGCTTACCAGCAATCAAAGTTAGAGGTGAAGTCCGGCTCCCGTAGGAATCCGGACAGAGCTTACCAGCAGTTGATACTGAGGGCGGGGCCTGGCTCCCATAGGAGTCTGGGCGGAGCTGTGCTGCAGTCGATGTCGGAGCCTGGCTCCCGTAGGAGTCCGGGTGGAGTTGTGCTGCAGCTGATGTCGGCGGCGGAGCCCGGCTCCCGTAGGAGTCCGGGCGGAGCTGTTCTGATGTTGCGGCGGAGCCCGGCTCCCGTAGGAGTCCGGGCGGAGCTGTTCTGATGTCGGCGGCGGAGCCCGGCTCCCATAAGAGTCCGGGCAGAGCTGTTCTGATGTTGCGGCGGAGCCCGACTCCCGTAGGAGTCCGAGCGGAGCTGTTCTGATGTTGCGGCGGAGTCCGGCTCCTGTAGGAGTCCGGGCGGAGCTGTTCTGATGTCGGCGGCGGAGCCCGGCTCCCGTAGGAGTCCGGGCGGAGCTGTTCTGATGTTGCGGCGGAGCCCGGCTCCCGTAGGAGTCCGGGCGGAGCTGTTCTGATGCCGGCGGCGGAGCCCGGCTCCCGTAGGAGTCCGGGCGGAGCTGTTCTGATGTTGCGGCAGAGCCCGGCTCCCGTAGGAGTCCGGGCGGAGCTGTTCTGATATCGGCGGCGGAGCCCGGCTCCCGTAGGAGTCCGGGCGGAGCTGTTCTGATGTCGGCGACGGAGCCCGGCTCCCGTAGGAGTCCGGGCGGAGCTGTTCTGATGTTGCGGCAGAGCCCGACTCCCGTAGGAGTCTGAGCGGAGCCGTTCTGATGTTGCGGCAGAGCCCGGCTCCCGTAGGAGTCCGGGCGGAGCTGTTCTGATGTTGCGACGGAGCCCAGCTCCCGTAGGAGTCCGGGCGGAGCTGTTCTGATGTCGGTGGCGGAGCCCGACTCCCGTAGGAGTCCGGGCGGAGCTGTTCTGATGTTGCGGCGGAGCCCGGCTCCCGTAGGAGTCCGGGCAGAGCTGTTCTGATGTCGGCGGCGGAGCCCGGCTCCCGTAGGAGTCCGGGCGGAGCTGTTCTGATGTTGCGGCGGAGCCCGGCTCCCGTAGGAGTCCGGGCGGAGCTGTTCTGATGTCGGCGGCGGAGCCCGGCTCCCGTAGGAGTCCGGGCGGAGCTGTTCTGATGTCGGCGGCGGAGCCCGGCTCCCGTAGGAGTCCGGGCGGAGCCGTTCTGATGTTGCGGCGGAGCCCGGCTCCCGTAGGAGTCCGGGCAGAGCTGTGCCGTTGCCGATTCCGCCGAGGGTTTCGGCTGTGGGTATTTTATACCCAACACCAGTCCCCCTACTTTCGAGTTTGAATTTCAAGCGAAGGAAGTACACAGAGAGAGAGATGGGTACAGCCGGAACCGTCCCTTCGAATCCTGCGCACTGCCGCCTCCAGATATTTTGGCATTAAATGAGCGCGTGCCGGAGTCTTTTCGAATTGGAGCGGTACGAGGGGATGCTTCGAAAATCCCGCAGGTACACTGGCCTAGGTACGACGCAATTATGATCCTGCCAACCGCCAGCCGCTTTTAGCCGTCTGCCAGGGGGAGTGGGACACGTGTCGGATGCGGACTGGCCAGGGGGATTCGCGATCATTATGGCGTCGGATCCCAGGGTCTATTTAAACCCGTCCTCCCCCCTTCAGGCGTCCTACTCCATTCTTGAGTTATCGCTTGGTGTCTGTCTTTTCTTCGAGAGCCTGCTCTTGTGAACGTCTTCTCGAGCCGTAGGCGCCTCCCGTTTCTCGCTCCCCAGGTCCCCAGAGCAATATAGGTTAGTGCCAACCTTCTTCTCACCGCCTAGGGGCTTCTCCTCTCTTCATTACTTTTGTGCCTCCTTCCGAGTTAGCCTTCGGCGTCTCGTTCCCCTTTCGGCCTGCCTTTTTAGGGTTCTTTAGGTTCTCCCTCCGAAACTGCTCAAAATGTCCTCTGACTCTTCTGCTCCCGGCAGTTCCGGGAGTTCTTCTGCTTCAAACCCCCAGGTCCCTGTTTCTGCGGACGAACCCGCGTCCGGGGCTGGGCCTCACCCGATTTTTGCATCGGGCGCAATACCATGCTCGTCGACTTCGGATGAACTCCTTCTGATAAGGGTTCGGTATGGGGTTCCTCCGGAGTACGACCTGGAGCTACCTGGCCCCTCTGACCGGGCCAGCACTCCTCCTCCCGATCGCTTCTGTTTGTATCAGGAAGCATTCCGTGCCGGACTCTGGCTTCCGCTTCCTGTCTTTGTTGCTGCCTTCTTCCGCTTCTTGGACATTTCTCTCGCCTCCGTGGCCCCGAATTCCTTTAGGTTTTTGATAGGGTTTCTCTCTCTCTGCCACATAGCCGAGGTCCAACCGTCCCTCTCCCTGTTCAGATATTTTTATACCTTCAAACGCCATCCTTCGGTGAAGGACTGGTGGTACTTCTCCCCCCAGTTCGGCAAGAAGGGGTTGCTGAAGGGCGCCCCTTCTTCGATTCACAATTGAAAGGAGAAATTTCTCTTTGTCTACTGTCCGACCTTGGAACTGGGCCTGCCCCCTTGGGGGTCTCTGAGGGATTCCGTCTGTCGGGCTCCCAGCCTGGGGGAGGACGACCTTCAGGCCGCCCAGAAGCTCCTAACTTATCCCGCTCCTTCCCTTCCTAATCTTCTGAGGGAGCAGCTTCTTTTCAACATCGGCCTGAGCCCTCAGGATCCAGCAAGTACTTATCTTTTCTTTTCTTGCCTTCCTCTTCTTCTTTACTTTTTTCTTCCCGCTCTTTTCTTTCTCTTTCTTTCTCTCTTCTTTTTTCTCTTTTTTTTTTTTTTTCTGGACTGATCGGTGCCGCTTCTTCTTTCTTTTTTTTCTTTTTTTTTTCTTTTTTTTTAGCAATGGATGCCGAAGCAATGCAGATGCTCGCCAAGGGAATGAGAGCTCAGAAGAGGAAGGGCGCGACGGCCTCCGGATCGGCGAAGAGGGCCAGGGCGGAGGAGACGAGCTTGGCTGCGCCCGTCCAGGCGGCCCCGGCCATCGACATTCCTTCAGATGCCGAGCCAGCGGCCCCCCGGGCTTCCTCGAGGAGCCCGCCGACTGGGGCTCCCGCTCCGGAGGTTCGCCCCACGGAGGCGCCCGCCGTGGGGAGGAGGAGGAAATCGGTGGCTCGCAGGGCGGGCAGCCACCGAGCTGCTGCAGACGAGTCCGTCTGCTCCGAGGGGGGATCGGAGAACCCCTTCAACGACAAGGACCTGATCAGGCGGCTGCTCGATGGCTGCATCCTGTCCGATGTCGTGGAGAGGATCGACCGCGTCGATCCCGAGCAGTGGGCCTGGGACTCGTTGGGGTCCTTCCTCGAGGTAAGCGGATGTTTATCTGCACAGTCACTCGGCTTTTGTTGTAATTCTCTATCCGTCCTTGCAGATTGGGCACCAGATCTTCGCCTATGTCGAGGCGACAAGCCGCATGAGAAGGGACCTCCTTCAGACGGAGGAACGTCGCCAGGCCGAGGTTGCTCGCCTCCAAGCGAAGACGGCCGAAGTAGCCGCCCTCCAGGAGGCCCTGGAGAGAGCGAGGCAAGCCCGGGAAGAGGAGAGACAAGCCCGGGAAGAGGAGAGACGAATCTTGGAGGAGTCGGCGAGGAAGGCGGAGGTCGAGGTCGCCCATTTGGTCGAGCAAACTCCGGTTCTGGTCTTGGAGGCCAGGGCCCTTGCGGTGGAGGAGTTCAAGGCTTCCGCGGAGATGAGGGAACTGAACGTCCAGTTCGGCCAGGAGGCGTTCACTAAGGGGTTCGAGCTCTGCCAAGAAAAGGTGGCCAGCAGATACCCCGACCTCGATCTCGACTTTCTTGAGGAGTCTGAAGACGAGGCCGGCCCTTCGTCTGCCGCCACCGCAGTCGCACCCCCCGCACCGAGTTCTCCACCTCCTGCCCCTGAGGTCTGAGATCTCTGATCTTGCACCCTTGTTTTGTCGCCATATTTCCTTTCTGTTTGTCTTCAAAATTATTCAATCAATAAAGTCGAATTTCTTATTGTGGATGGCCTCTCCTTCCCTCTCCTCCTCCTTTCTGCTTTTCTTCTTGTAATGAGTCGATCTTTGACGCTTGCACCTTCCAATGGCAGTGCCCTGCTGAAGCACTCCCCTTGCCCCTGGGGGTCCCGCTGAAATCAACTATCCAGCGGCTGAAAAAGGAGGTCCTCCACCTGACGAAAAAGTTGAAGAAGTCGGAAGGCGAGCTCCGCAAGTCGAGAGAATGCCATTTCGAAGCCGCCACTGAGGCCGCCCACTTTAGGAGTCTCCAAGTGAAGGCAATCATGGATTACAGCCGGAGGAAGGTGAACTTCACAAAGGAGCTCGAGGAATGCAAGAAAAGCACCAGCGATCGAATTTGGACTCAAGAAGCCAGGATCAGCGCCCTTAAGGTGGAACTATCAGCTGCGAAGAGGAAGTCGGCCATCTGGAAGGAAGCTCATCCCGGCTCTTGGCCCGGGTTGAGGATGAACAGAAGTGGTCGCAGAAGGTCTCCGACCTCCAGAAGCAGCTTCAAGACGTCGAGATGAGCCACGACGTGCAGCGGGCCAGCTGGCGCCGGCAAGTGGAAGAGTACAAAGGGAGATTCCGGAAGGCGGCTGACGAGGTCGTTCGTCTCCAGAGGCAGCTGGTTAATAGGGCGCAGCTTACTTCCGCCCAAGATGCTGAAGAGCTCCAAGCCCTGAGAGGCACTATCGAAGGGATTTGTGTCTCCCTTGGGGAGAAGACAGCCGAGCTGCAACAAGTGAAAATCCAACTGACGCTTGAGCGGAAGGCTGTCGCGGACGCAGAGGCGGAGTCCGAAGTTTTGCGGAAGTGGCATCGAGAAGCGGAGGCTGAGAGCCGGCAACTTCGTCAGGCGCTCCAGGATACGCTGCGGAAGAAGGAAGAACTAGAAGAAGCAATGGAGAACCTGAGGCAGTCCTGGTTGAGGGATGGAGGTGATAACCTTAGGTCGGAGGGAGCAGGGCCTCCTTAGAGCTCTTTTGTCTTTATGTCTTATCATGTAGTTACTTTCTTTTTGTCATTTTGTCCTTCTTTCCTTGGCCGTCCTGGCTTTGTAGTATGTATATCGGAAATGAAAAAAAGAGCATTTTGCGTTACCTTGTCCACGCGTAGCACTGATATTGTCGTCTGTTGAACCTTTCTTGTCATTTGGCTTGCTTGACGTAGATGTCGTCGTGGGGGGGGGGGCTTTTTCCTTTCATCCGACCTTGTTACGCGACCGAGTTTCGCCACCATTATTAACCCTCGCTGCAGAAGTGGCGGATGGAGCCCGGCTTTCGTAGGAGTCCGGGCAAAGTCTTCCTTGGCATAGGAACCTGGCTCCCGTAGGAGTCCGGATGAAATCTTTCTTGGCGGCGGAACCCGACTCCCGTAGGAGTCCGGGTGAAGTCTTCCTTGGCGGCGGAACCCGGCTCCCGTAGGAGTCCGAGCGAAGTCTTCCTTGGCGGCGGAACCCGGCTCCCGTAGGAGTCCGGATGAAGTCTTCCTTGGTGGCGGAACCCGGCTCCCGTAGGAGTCCGGGCGAAGTCTTCCTTGGCGGCGGAACCCGGCTCCCGTAGGAGTCTGGGCGAAGTCTTTCTTGGCGGCGGAACCCGGCTCCCGTAGGAGTCCGGGTGAAGTCTTCCTTGGCAGCGGAACCCGGCTCCCGTAGGAGTCCGGGTGAAATCTTTCTTGGCGGCGGAACCCGACTCCCGTAGGAGTCCGGGTGAAATCTTTCTTGGCGGCGAAACCCGGCTCCCGTAGGAGTCCGAACCTTCCATTTTGCTCGAGCCAGCGCGAGGTTCTCCTCTCGTTACCAGCCTGGCTTGTGGGGGCGCGTTAGGGCGCTGTAAGGCCTCTCCCCCCTCCGGTCTAAAAGAACCGGGCCTTCAACTTTGCTCATGTCAGGACGAGGTTCTCCTCCTGTTCCTGACATGGCTGTGGGGGCACATTAGGGCGTTGCAAGGCCTCTCCCTCCATCCGGTCTAAAAGAACCGGGCCTTTGACTTTGCTCAAGTTAGGGCGAGGTTTTCCTCCTATCCCTAATAGGGCTGTGGGGGCACATTAGGGCGTTGTAAGGCCTCTCCCCCCATCCGATCTAAAAGAACTGGGCCTTTGACTTTGCTCAAGTTAGGGCGAGATTTTCCTCCTGTCCCTAACAGGGCTGTGGGGGCACATTAGGGCGTTGTAAGGCCTCTCCCCCCATCCGGTCTAAAAGAACCGGGCCTTTGACTTTGCTCATGTCAGGACGAGGTTCTCCTCCTGTTCCTGGCATGGCTGCATTTTTGGAGGGATAATACATCCACGCTAGGTGGGAGGGACACGTTAGGCAGAAAGAAAAGTAGATTCAAGGCGAAATAGTAAGTGATACATTTACAGTTTTTTCGCTCCTCCTTGAGGCCCTCCGGTGATGGAGTCGATGGTCCCGATGGGAGGTCGGTCTCCGGGTTGGTCCTCCCTTTTCTGCGGTTCAGGCGGTGGGAGAGCTCTTGGCCGATCTCCTCTACCCTTAGGCCTGCGACGGATGAATCTGTCGAGTCGACCTCGCCGAATGAGCTCCTCGATCTCGTCCTGGAGCTGGATGCATTCCTCCGTGTCGTGGCCGTGGTGGTAGAGGCAGAACTTGTTGGGGTTGCGCTTTCCGAGGTGTGTGCGCATCCTCTCCAGCCTAGGGAGCTGCTCCCTGACCTCCATCAGTACCTGGGCCTTCGAGGCGTTGAGGGGGGCGTAGTTGCAAAATTTTCTTGGTGGAGAACCCCACCGGAACTTGCTGTCCGGGCTTCTCTGCCTGCGTGCCCGGGGTGGAGTATGGACGCGCTTATGTCCAGGAGGGGATCGGGAGTGAGGTCAGGCTTCCTTTGGCCTCTTCTCAACTGCGGGCTTACTCGAATCTCCTGCCTGACGCTCCCTTACTGTCTCTTCGTCCTTCATTTTGAAGGCTTCTTCCGCTCGGACGTATCCTTCAGCCCGAGCCAGTAAATCAGCAAAATCCCTGGGGTACTTCTTCTTCAGGGAGTACAAAAGATCATTCTTCTGAAGGCCACCTTTCAGGGTGGTCATGGCAACTGACTGGTCCAAGTTCCGGACCTCCAACGCCACGATGTTGAAGCGGTTGACGTAGGCCCGTATGGACTCCCCTTCCCTCTGCTTGATGTTGATGAGGGACTCCGAACCCTTCCGGGGATGCTGGCTGCTGACAAAATGGGCCACAAATTGGTGGCTCATTTGATCGAAGGAAAAGATGGTACCCAGCTTCAGAGCCGAGTACCAGATCTGTGTAGTCCGATTCTTCTCGCCGCTCCCTTCAAAGTAGATGGGAAAGCTCGACACAAGATGGCGTCAGGAGCGCCGTGAAGCAGCATCATCGTTCGGAAGGCCTCCAGATGATCAACCGGGTCTGACGTCCCGTCGTAGCTTTCGAACTGGGGAAGCTTGAAGTTCGGCGGGATCGGTTCCTGCATAATCATTTGGGAGAAGGGAGGGTCAGTGCAAATATCCTCACCGTAAGCGGGGGGTGCGTGGCAGAGTTCTTCAATCCGTCGGTTCATCTCCTGGAGCTTCCGGTCCAGGAAATCCTCTCGACTTCGAGTCTCGAGGGTTCTTTGGCAGAATGGGGGCAGGGATCTTCCAGGGGTGGAGTCGTGATCCGATTGAGGGCTCTCTACCCTCGGATTTGTCTTCCCGGGAAGGACGGGGCGGCTGGCCCAGGTGGCCCGCCCTGCCGCCGGGTTCTGGCATTCTGGAGATGCCCTTTCCGGATGCGCCGACGCCTGCAGTTGCTGCTGCTGCATTGCTTGTACGGCTTCGACGAGGCCTCTGACCTGCTGTGCCAGCGAGTCAAATTGTTCCGCGCCGACTGCCGCCGTCGGAGGGGGAGGAGGAGGAGGCTGAGAAACTGGAGGGGAGGCCGGAGCCTGAGATCTGACCGTGGAGGCCGTGGACCGTCGAGTGGACGCCTTGCGTGGAGGCATCGAGTGTCGATCTCGCAGGGGAAGATTAGGAGTGGGTGACGGAGAGACGGTCAGGGACGGCTCCGTTGAACACTCCTTTAAGAACAAGGGTGCTGCGAAGACACAGACCCTTCCTCTAGCGCCAATCCTGTTGGTGCAAAAATCTGCTTGCGCCGGAGAAGTTGGAGTCGGAGAAGCCGCGGTCGCCGTCGGGACCTGCAAGGGAAGTCTAAACTGGAGGTGGGGTTGCTCCGGCAAGACCCTCCGACGCTCAAGTCAGTTCTCTGCCTCAACAAGAATGGAGTGCTCGAACGGAGAATTTAGCAGAGTTTTGAGATGAGAAATGAGCTTAGAGAATAACGTATCTGAGTCCTCCTTTTATAGGCGGAGGGGGCAACAGATTGATGGCGACACCTGTAACCGTCTGGTAGTGGACCGCCCGTGGTCTTGAGTGGAATCGTGGCCATCACCGCAGCTCGCCACGTGGAATCAGTTGCAGGGAGTGGAGCAGCGCCCGTTGTCGTGACTTGCCAGCGGATGGGAGAATCACCCGGTATCCGTCGCAGGAGGTGGAGCAGGTTCGTGGCCGTTATCGTGGCCTGCCAGGGGGTAGTGGAGCTGTGCGGAATCCGCCGCAGGAAGTGGAGCAGGGCGGCGACGGTTACTGTGGCTTGTCAGGGAATGATGGAGCTGTGCGGAACCCGTCACAGGAAGTGGAGCAGGCTCGTGGCCGTTTTGGTGGCTTGCCAGGAGGCGCGGATCTGTTGATTGAAGCTCGGAGACGGTCGGAGCCCGGCCTCTGTAGAGGTCCGGGAGAGGTCTTCCTGGCGGCTGGGGCCGTGGGCGGAGTCTGACTTCCGTGGGAGTCCGGGTGGAGCTGCTCTGTAGCTGATGTCGGAGGCGGAGTTCGGCTCCCGTAGGAGTCCGGGCGGAGCCCTCTCGGAGCTAAAGTTGCGGGCGGAACCCGGCTCCCGTAGGAGTCCAGGCGGAGTCCTCTGCAATCAAAGTTAGAGGTGAAGTCCGGCTCCCGTAGGAGTCCGGACGGAGCTTACCAGCAATCAAAGTTAGAGGTGAAGTCCGGCTCCCGTAGGAATTCGGACAGAGCTTACCAGCAGTTGATACTGAGGGCGGGGCCTGGCTCCCGTAGGAGTCCGGGCGGAGCTGTGCTGCAGTCGATGTCGGAGCCTGGCTCCCGTAGGAGTCCGGGTGGAGCTGTGCTGCAGCTGATGTCGGCGGCGGAGCCCGGCTCCCGTAGGAGTCTGGACGGAGCTGTTCTGATGTTGCGGTGGAGCCCGACTCCCGTAGGAGTCCGGACGGAGCTGTTCTGATGTCGGCGGCAGAGCCCGACTCCCGTAGGAGTCCGGGCGGAGCTGTTCTGATGTTGCGGTGGAGCCCGACTCCCGTAGGAGTCCGGACGGAGCTGTTCTGATGTCGGCGGTGGAGCCCGGCTCCCGTAGGAGTCCGGGCGGAGCTGTTCTGATGTTGCGGCGGAGCCCGGCTCCCGTAGGAGTTCGGGCGGAGCTGTTCTGATGTCGGCGGTGGAGCCCGACTCCCGTAGGAGTCCGGGCGGAGCTATTCTGATGTTGCGGTGGAGCCCGACTCCCGTAGGAGTCCGCGCGGAGCTGTTCTGATGTCGGCGGCGAAGCTCGGCTCCCGTAGGAGTCCGGACGGAGCTGTTCTGATGTCGGCGGTGGAGCCCGGCTCCCATAGGAGTTCGGGCGGAGCTGTTCTGATGTTGCGGCGGAGCCCGGCTCCCGTAGGAGTCCGGGCGGAGCTGTTCTGATGTCGGCGGTGGAGCCCGGCTCCCGTAGGAGTCTGGGCGGAGCTGTTCTGATGTTGCGACGGAGTCCGGCTCCCGTAGGAGTCCGGGCGGAGCCATTCTGATGTTGCGACGGAGCCCGGCTCCCGTAGGAGTCCGGACGGAGCTGTTCTGATGTTGCGGTGGAGCCCGGCTCCCGTAGGAGTCCGGGCGGAGCTGTTCTGATGTCGGCGACGGAGTCCGGCTCCCGTAGGAGTCCGGGCGGAGCTGTTCTGATGTTGCGGTGGAGCTCGGCTCCCGTAGGAGTCCGGGCGGAGCTGTTCTGATGTCGGCGGCGGAGCCCGGCTCCCGTAGGAGTCCGGGCGGAGCTGTTCTGATGTTGCGGCGGAGCCCGGCTCCCGTAGGAGTCCGGGCGGAGCTGTTCTGATGTCGGCGGTGGAGCCCGGCTCCCGTAGGAGTCCGGGCGGAGCCGTTCTGATGTTGCGGCGGAGCCCGGCTCCCGTAGGAGTCCGGGCGGAGCTGTGCCGTTGCCGATTCCGCCGAGGGTTTCGACTGTGGGTATTTTATACCCAACAAAGATAAATAAAAAAAATACTTTTTTCTTCCATAATTACTTAATAACTCTATATGTAGATGCCTTTATTATCATCATCATTTTTACTTTTATCTATATGATCATCATCATCATAGAAATTGTCAACATTCTCAAACATCCTTGCATCAAGATTGTGAGTAATGACATCCTTTGTCAATCCTTCATTCGTCAAACTTTCAACATCTTTCCTTCCTTCTTTCTTAGAATACTTAAAAATCTTATCATATTTGTGATTGATGCCATGCATTTGCATAAGAACCTCAGTTTTAGATATAAGAATAGATCGTAATTGTATAATACTATCAAATACATCTTGTTGAAATTGAAATAGATGGTTGGCTTCCAACGATCGATGATGACTCATCTAGCAGAACTTTCTTTCATATTTTAACCAATATGAATAGATAGAATCACCACAAAAGGGATATGCAATATGCCCCTTTGTGCTCCATCCGAATAAATTGGCATATGTAGAAAAATTATGGATAGTCCAAATAAAAGCTGCCCTTAATCTGAATGTTTGACCACTGCAAGTATCAAATACATCGGTGCACTCCCATAGTTATTTCAATTCTTCTATTAAAGGCTATAAAAAGATATCAATATCGTTGTCTAGATCCTTATCACTTGGAATAACCATTAATGAGATAAGTGAAGACTATTTTATATACATCCATGATGGCAAATTATATGAAATCAAAACGACTGATCAAGTGCTATAAGTAAAACTCAATGTCTGAAATAGATTGAAGCCATCAGTAACTAAATCCAACCTAACGCTGCGAACATCTAAAGCAAAATCAGAATGCCTATCATCAAATGCTTTTCATGCTAAACTATCAGCTGAATGTCTTAATATTCCAAACAAGTTCGGATCTTACCAATCCCATCTTTCGATCAAACCATCTTGAGTGGTACTATCAGTCTCTTGACTTCGATCACTGATCCTAGTTACCAACACTAGGAAGACACCTCTACCAGCCATGCCGTTGACCAATCTGAGGCCTCCTTGCCGGATTTGATCTGATAAAAAAATCCTATGCCTCTCTTTAAATTCAAATGACAGCAGCATGGCAACTGGCCACAAAGTAGATAAGGAAGAAGATAATTGATATATCTCATCCGATAAGTCAAGGTTAACCATCTGAGCCAATATTTTTAAGAAAATAAGAGATAATAAATATATCTTTCCCGATAAAGTAGAAGATAACAAGCATATCTCACCCAATAAAGTAAGGCTAATCGTTTGATTCTCTTTCCTTCTCATAATTCTTCATCCTCCATCTATAAATAAAGACCCATAGGAGACTCCTGAGGTATAAAACCTCTTCTCTTCCTACATGCTCACTCTTTCCCATCCGTGCCAGAGATTTGACTTGAGCGTCGAAAGGTCTCCGCTAGAGCCAACTCCAGTCGGAGATTTTTTTTGTAAATCCTACCACTGCCGTCTAGCTGTCACCGATCTACAGTCTCCGTCAAGCTCCAGCCAACTCGACTTCAAGATGAATCTCTACCATAACAGATTGGTGCTAGAGGAAGGGGTCAGATCTATTTACGGGAAAGAGAAAGCATCTAGTCAAAGAAACTTCATCACATTGCTCCAACACCATCAAGTTTCTAGCGATCAAATCTATTGGACACCGACGAGATCCAAGCCGTCTACCTCCAAATCGACTAGATGAGCCCAATTATCTCCAAAGTAGTCAGCACTGACCAGATCTAATTACCTCCAGACTAGTCAACGCCCTCCAAACTATCCTAATCGGGCTCGAAATCGAGAGGCTTGCGATCCAAATAAGGAAGGAGATACGAAAATTCTTTGATTTTTGAATCATTTTTATTTCCTCATTTATATTTTATAATTTAAATTTTAGAATAGGATCCAAATAAGGAAGAAAATCAAAACATTCAAATAAGGCTCTAAATAAGGATGGAGATCATGTAAGAAAGGGAGATCCAAGTAAGAAAGGATATCACGGCATCCATTTAAGGAATAAATTATAAAAATCTCTTAACCATGATAGACTCATGCTTTCTCCTCTATATTTCTGAATTCTTAGTAGGATTAAAGAAGATCGCAATAGATTTATGAAGGCACATCAACTCCTCATCGTCTTGAATTGGGCCTCCAACAGCCTCCCATTATTGATAGCTGTATTGGCATGACCAAGTCTAATTTGTTCAAACAATCTTGGTACTATTGCTAGACCCGAGACCAAGAATTTATGGAGACCCTGGTGGTCAGAGCCAATGTAAGCGGGATTAGCCAGTTCGGAGTGGGGTCTTACTTTGTCATTCTCAATCCTCAAAGAGGATCGATTGGAGTACCTCGAGGAGCATCGCCTCACAAAAAAAGGAAGAAAAAGAAAGAAAAAAAAAAAGATGAGTTCCCGATCTTATTCAGCATAATCTGGTCAAGGCTTTTGATCTGTCCGGCAAGCTCAACTGGTCAGCCTCCATCGACCCTTGGACCAGCTGGGATGACACCCGCTACTCTGATGGCCACATCATCGGTGTCTTAGTCAGCAACCATGGCATCTCCGGCTCCCTCCTGCTAGATGTCCGCAACCTCTCTGCCCTCATCCACCTCGAGGTCATGATCAACAACATATCCGATCCTCTCCCCTCCCTTGCTGGTCTCGGCATCCTTACCACTGTATTCCTGGCCAACAATAGCTCCTCCTCCATCTCTTCTTCCTCCCCTCTAGAACTGAAAAATAAAAGAGCCGCATCTCCAAATCTAATCACCATCTCTCAATCCTTGCACCCTCGAAGATGTCTAGCTTCAGCGGTGATGAGACAACACCCTTCTTCGGCTTCCTTGGAGCCACGACCGCCCTCATCTTCTCCTGTATGGGGGTGGCATATGGGACAATGAAGAGTGGGGTGGGGGTGGCCTCGATGGGGGTGATGAGATCGGAGCTGGTGAAGAAGTCGATTGTGCCGGTGGTCATGGTCGCAGTCATCATTAGCACCGAAATCAACCCTAAGACTAGGTCATACTACCTCTTCGATGGCTATGCCCACCTCTTATCTAGCCTCGCTTGTGGTCTCATCGACCTCTCCACCGGTGTGACCATCGACATCATCGACGATGCCGGCATCAGAGCTAATGCACAGCAGTCCAGGATCAATGGTAGTGGAGGCACAATTCAGGAGAGCCAATCTGATGGAGCCAAAGTCATGCAGCAAGTTGACCAACCTATTTGTTCGGATTATTAAGGTGCGGGGTGCGGGGTGCGGGAGCCTGTGTGAAGGTTCAGGCTGGATTGCACACAGTGTGGTCCGAGTTGGCGCAGAATGGGTCCGAGAATCCTAAGTGGAACCCAGTCTTCACTTTGAGCCAGGCTGAGCCTGAGTCAATGCTAAAGATCTGAGCCTAGGATGGGAAGCTCAGTAGGGGCCTCCTGGACATCGTGTGCTTAACCTCTCTTATGTCTCGATTTGAGATCGGGCCTCTCATCGCATGGTAGTATAATCCGAAGTCCAAATCAAGGTCAATCTAAAGCCAAAATCAGGCCAATCCGAAGTTCAAATCACGACCAATTTGAAGTTCAGATCAAAGCAGATCTGAAGTCCAAATCAAAGCCAATCTGAAGTCAGAATTAAGGCTAAACCAAGGCACAGATCAAGACTAAATTGAAGCAAAATAAGGCAAAATCGAAGTAAAAATAAGACCAAGCTGAGGCAAAGATCAAGTCCGAACCAAGACAAATAACAAAAAGGAATCAAGCAGAACCCAACAACTCTCAAATAAAACTCACAACTCTCATGACCATGGTGGATATCAAATCTAAAGATGAGGTGAAGACCAAACTAAGGTAAAGATGGCCCAAGGCCTAGATCATCAGAAGGCCAGCCTCAAAAGGTCAATATCATCAGAAGGCTGAAGTCATCAGAAGATAAGTCCAAGCGAATCAAGATCAAGCTATTAAGCTAAAGGCTAACAGCTAGGATGAAAGACCAAAGCTGAAGTGAAGCTCAATGACAAGATGAAGCCGAAGGCCGATCTGAAAAGGTTGAGCTCCCAATGCGAACCATACAAAAATCGATCTCCAAAGGTCAACCCCTCAAAAGTGAGCTCCTAAAAGACAAACTCTCAAAGGTTAATCTTTCGAAGCTGAGCTCTCGAAAGTCAAAGTGAATTAATTTAAGGACGCCCAACTAACGAAAGCCGACTAGAGGCTAAAATAGGGTAATGCCACTTTAATTATTTGTTATCCCTTTTTGCTTTAAAGCTTATCTGGACTTAGAAATTGGAAGGCCTAACCAGAACCGATCCAGCAAGTTCTTTTATTGTAGATCCACAACTCAACGGCCCAATCGTGCTTTTTGCCCAGGGGCAAGTCGAGCAGAGGCCACGGCGACAACGATAAAATGGCGCTCCTTGCCCACAGATAAATTGAGCGAAATCCATGGCGACAACGGCCCAATGGCACTCCTTGCCCATAAGCAAGTCGAGTGAAGACAATGAACTACAAGTCATCCGAGTCGAAGACCTCGCACGACCTTGAGCGATAAATGCCACTCATCTCAAGAAGCGAGGGATAACCACGAAGAGCAAAAATTTCTGGCCATGCGAGAAGCGAGAGATAACCACGAAGGACCTTCAGACCTCACAAATATAATTCATTCGGGTCGAAGACTCGATGACTAAAAAACAGGGGCTAACCTATAAGGACCTCCGAATGCACTCGCTTTTTAGTGAGCCAACACCCATGAAAACCTTAGTCATGCGAGAAGCGAGGGCTAACCTAAAAGGATCATCAAAGCCCATTGATTCAAGGCATCAACAATAAAAATCTTGATGGCTAAGAAGCAGGGGCTAATCTATGAGGACCTCTAAAGGCCACTTGCTTTTCAATGAGCCAACTTTCATGAAGACCTTAGTCATGCGAAAAGTAGGGGCTAACCTATAAGGACCCCCATTGTTCACTGATCCAATCTACATGGGTAAAAGACCTTGACTAATCGAGAAATAAAGACTAACCTAAAAGGATCTTTGGAGGGCTAATCTATAAGGACCCTCAATCTACCTATTTCAGCTACATGAGAAACGAGGGCAAGCTGTAGGACTTTCGAAGGCCTCTCATTTTTTCAACAAGCAAAGCCTACAAAGACCTCGATGATCAAACTAAAGCAGAAGCATGCACCCCATGTCTTTGGCAGCTTCGATTTGATATACTCCTTTTGTTTGAACCAACTTTGGCTCGAACTGAGAGTAGAGAGACTTATGTTGAAGGTGATTTCGTACTAGCCAAAGATATGACCAAATGGAAGATCCAAACAAATTCGGACCTTGCTGATCCCCCACCTTCTGATTAAACCATCTTGAGTGGTACCATCAGTCTTTTGACTTCGACCGCTGATCCTAGTTACCAGCATCACGAAGATACCTCTGCCAGCCATGTCATCGATCAATCTGAGGCTCCATTGTCAGATCCGATCTGATCAAAAAATCTCATGCCTCTCTTCAAATTCAAATGACAGCAGCATGACAACTGGCCATAGAGCAAATAAGAAAAAAGATTATGGGCATATCTCATCCGATAAGTCAATACTAACTATCTAAGCCGATATTTCTAACAACACAAGAGGTAACAAATATATCTCTCTCGATAAAGTAGGAGACAACAGGCATATCTCACTTAATAAAGCAAGGCTAACCATCTGATCCTCCTTCCTTCTCACGATCTTCAGCCTCCGTCTATAAATAAAAGTCCATAGGGGATCCCTAAATTATGAAACATCTTCTCTCCTTATACGCTCATTCCTTCCCATCTATGTTAGAGATCTAATTTGAGCATCGAAGAATCTCCATCGAAGACAACTCCGATCATGGACTTTTTTTGTAAATCCTGCCACCGCCATCTAGCCATCGTCAACCTGTAGTCTCCACCAAACTCCAACCAATCCTACTTTAAGATGGATTTCTATCACAACAACCTTCATCATGCCATCTCATTGATGAAGCAGCTTTCGATGATGTATAGATCCTTTTTAATCTAGGTATTAAAGAAAAATAATATAAAACTTTAACCAATTTTTTCTTACACCGTATAACATCCATTTCATTCAATACATCACCCTCATCTTCTTTGTGCGATGTCCATTATGAAAATCCATAGATATTGCATGATTTTTTATTAGCATTTTCATCATGATACATCATATAGTCATTTAGACAACTTTGAATCTTCTCATATCCAAGATCTAAATTCTTTACTAATTTTTTTGCTTCACAAGAAGAAGTTAACAAAACAATGTCTTCAAAAAATACATCTTTTAATAATTAGAGTAGCATAGTCAAATTCTTACCAGATCATCTATTTAAATATTTTTAATAAAATAGATATATAAGAAAAGAATTTTTTGAAAAGTTCTTATAATGCAGATATAGTTTTTGATCATAATCTTTCAATAAATTGTGATACCAATATTCTATCCCATTATTATATGAATGTCAGGTCTCTCAACATACATAGGATCAATAAATGTAGATCCCTCGGGCATCACAGTTGTTTCTTGTCCTTCATTGAAATCTTCTAAATTTTCAGCATCAAATTTCAGAGCATCTCTGAGTAAACCCCTCATATTATATCTCTTATAGGATTTTTTCATAGATTACTATTTCCAGTATAAGATCTATGTTCTATATGTAAGGGTTGATTACATGGAGATGGCAATATGGATTCTCCATTAAATATCCATTCAGTATATTTTCTTACAAAATCATTTCACATCAAATGTTCTTCAAAAATTTGTGGATCGAAAAAAGAATTATTTATATATTTTCGACATAGATCAAAAATCTTTCCATTCGTTAATTCTTTCTTAACAGCAAATTTAATAAAATTTTGAACTCCTTCAAAATAATCTTTGCTAGACCTTGATTTGTTTATCCAATTTTTGTCTATTATTTAAGAATAATAACTGAATAACAACTTATCTAAAAAAATTATACAAATAGCATATTAGTTTAGCTCCATCCAAGATTCAAAAATGCAACCATCTTTCACTCCAAGCATGTTCAGTCAAACATGAAAAGTGGATGATCTCAGAGATAATGATATCTAAATAAAGAAGAAAAAAAGATTGAGACAATTACTCAACATAACATTGTGTACTTACACGTTAATAATATTTTTTATTAATTTTATAAATTTTTATTTATACTGATACGTCAGGCACTTAACAAAGAAAAGGTAGAATAGAAAAATAAGCATATATGGCATAAACCATATGCTCAAGAATTTTAAGGTGGCATAACTAATACCTTGTCTGATTTTGCAACCGGAGGTAAACATATCCGATAACCAGAAGCATGTAGGTGGTAAATAACATTTCCAGTCGAGCAACAAGGTCGAGAATGGTCCAACTAACCATCGAGTAGCAACCTTAAGGGACACAAAATAGTGCAAGCTAACAGCTGTACGCTTAGGTTTGCGGAAATCTCAATTACTAGTAACCTTGAAAGATTTGGATAACAGTACAATTCAAAAACTTGATGTGGCCACACCATAGTCTCAAAGTCCTGATGAGTATTTGGATTATCACAGCCCCTAACAAGGGCATAATGGATTGCAAATCTGCCAAGCAAGACACTTATGTACTACAACAAACAAGCCTATCATGGATCATTCCATTCATAAAAGAATGGTATCACATAGACAACATGGCTTTTACGCCCTTAAGGATCATTTAGGACAAACATTTATTGCAATTATAAGAAAATGGCAGAAGAAATGGGAGATTAGCAGGCAGGAGACCTAAGTTTTAGAAATTTTAGCCTTTTGTGTATAGTGCACTTTGTGTAAATAACTTATCCTTTAGGAGTGATACAATTATAGCCCCAACAAAGCAATTAAGCAGACAACCAAAAAGAAAAATATATGGGAAAAAACAAGTGTTTGAATTCGGTTGCACAATTCAGAGATCACAAGTGCTGTTAAATGATTGGGAATTCATGAAAAGCTAGCATACAGAAATAATGCTAACAGATAAAGAATTTCAAGAAATTTAGATCCCAACGAGGACATTTCCTAGAAAATAGCAAATGAAGAAAGGCAGGAACCAGGAACATAGTAGGAGTTGCAAATAAAATAAAATAAAATAAAAGGATGGCTTCCTTGATCAGTAAAGATGAAACCCTAAAATAAAGTACATCCACATATAAGAGGAAAACATATGTGATTTGGAGAAGGAAACAAAACTCAGTGGCAATAGTTAGGAGAAGGAAAGAGAGAGAGCATGCGTAGAAGCTCGAATTGATGGATCCTAATGGTGGTGATCAGAGAGAGATCGGAGGAGGAAAGGATTGGGATGGGGTGGGAGGAGAATAGAAGAGAGGGTTTTGATTTGGGAGTCCAGACAGGATGAGGATGAGGGGGAATCAGCTCGGGAGAGAAAAGAGATCTAGGATTTCAATTTGAGGATGGAAAGATAAGTGTTGAATTTTAACAACACTTCATGACCTCCGTCGATATTTATTTTTATCATAATTTATCGACACTTTAAAGCATCATAATATTCTAATGCTTTTAAAAAGCGTCGGCAGATGAATACGGCATTTGAAATTTACCGACGCTTCCTCCCAGCATGGGCAATATAAAGTCATTAAATCCCCTTTCCCCTGTAGTGAACTAGACATGCACTATGATAAACATGGGAATTGTGCGAGTCTAGTCCAAATGTAGGGTGGACCAGAGTAACTAAATCAAACCTGATCTTTGTCGCAAAGATGTCCTATGGAGAAACACCAGAAGATGTTTCAACAATCCTCTATTCTTTGTTTATCCAAGACTACTGCTATTATCAAAATTCCAAGTAGGCATAAACTAGAATAAAAGATCAATGTAGACTTTAGCTCTAGGTTGACGGTCGGGACATTTAACAAAACCAGAAAAGAGGGTCAAGATAGTTCATGAATACAAGTTAATGCAGCAGTTATCTGCAGGATCCAAGCGTCTTCAAATGAAGAAAATATCATTCCTTTAGTGGTGGGAAACAATATATATACCTGGTTCTTCAATCTGGAGAAGGCCCTCTCATGGCTATCATCACGCCAATTGCCATGTCCAACATCTCCCACCATGGTAATGGAAGTTCATGCCATTAATGTTTCATAAGTTGTTTAATCAGCATGTTGAAGCTCATATCACTGGAGGAGCTAAACTGAGAGCCCTTCCATTATTTTGATACCATATTTCATGTCTTAGAACAAAAGGAAAACTAAACAGCAAATAAATTGGATATCTTTACCCTATATTCTCTTATACTAACCGTGTGCTAGCTCTTTTCTAAGTGCTTTTAAGGGCTGGTCACCTAAGCTGCTTTCCTGTCCGAGTCCAGCAAACAGTTGGTTGCTTTTTAGTTTAGTCTTCTAACAGCTGGTCTGTCAAGAGAGTTGCCACTATATTCTGGTTTCTTTTCTTTTTCTTTTTTTTTTTTTTTGGTAAAGAAACAGGACTCTGAATTGGTAAGCCAATCGTATTCAAAATCTATGTGCTGGTTTCTGTCCTCGAGACTTAATGGGGTAGTTCAACCTGCAGGCCTTTTGTTCGTCTTACCAACTATATATTTTCTTTCTTAGCGTGTCCATCACAAGAACATGAACCTGAATCACAAGCAATCTCCATCATACTCTTTTTTTAGTGTTACCGGCACAAGTAATTGAACAAAAATTTGAGCAATGTAAATATAAATGACGAAAGCAAAACTGCTACTTTCACTTTTCTTGTAATTTCTCTCTTCTTTCCTCATAGCCTTTGGACCAAGTACATTGTAAGTTGAAAAGCTACAGTAACTGAAATGAGATGATGATTTGGTGCAGTTCCTCTCTCCATTGATCCATGCCTTCATGCTGCCATCGCCATATACCGGACTTGCCTTATCGCCGGCTGCAGGCTTTGTCACAGGGGCAGCGGTTCTTATGGCTGACCTCCTCGACTCCTGGACTCCACCTTCCAAGTCCCACCACTCAAACACAACCACCATCACTGACCCAAATATAGGTATTACATCATTTCTTTTCCTTTTTTTTTTTTGTTTCTCCTTTTCTTTTCATTTCTCGTGCAACAATCCAAACCTCATTCACATCAAAAAAAAACAATCCAGACCTCATCCAAAAAAGCTAGTCCGAAAGATGTCATTCAGACTCTTTCATCCCGTATAATTATCCAAAATCTATCTAGTGGATAGCTGATAAGAGAGTAAATACATGCCTGCACGGCTTACATCACATCTACCTATGTTCAGAAGGTACAATTTATCTTCCTTTTTATTGTATGCATAGTGAATGAGATGATGAGAAAAGAAGGCAAGATGATGGAATAAACGAACCAGGAGAAGATGGCATTTCCGCCATCTTCTTATGGTATGAGAGGTAGCTTACCATCAAGGATTGTTTTATTTTCTTCTAAGCTCCTGAATACAGTGGACGACCTGTGGGCACGGAATTACTGTGCTGGGAGATTTTGATTCATTGACGAGGTGGGAAGCTAGAAGATGCCGATATGTTGTGGGATGGAAGGAGAGCAAGGAAGACGAGGAGGAGCAACATCGCAACTGGGATTAAGAGGAGCAGCGGTGGCGGCGGTGGCAAAGGAGGCAGCACAAGTGGCAGCAATAGAAGAATCACTGCAAGCACCAGCAGCACCACCACCTTCGCATCGAGAGCCATCAACCCTTCTCTTCCTCCTACATCTGCTGTTATATCTCAACCTTCTTCATGAAGGAGCTCAGCATAGTCTCTTCTTCATGCCCCAACAGAAGTCATACTCTATATGTTATATACCCTTACCATCTTGCTCTCTCTTTGCATGTATTTATTAGGCTGCCGACTAGCAGTCACGTGCTTCGCACAAGCTAGAATCCAAAAAAATAACGAGAAAGAGTAAAGGTTGTGTGCAAGCCTGGATCTAAAAATAGCAAGTGGAAATGGAGGTCAGGGAGAGATGCAATGGATGGGAACATATAAAGGTCTGCTCTACCTGGTTGTTTACTAAATATCACAATAAGTTCTCCTTCCAAGGTTAGGATACCTGAAAGTCTTTGCTCAACAACAGACCTCGTACCCCCATGGATTTCCATTCAATAAATAAAACCAACAGGAGACGCCCCTTGAGTGGTACGTAGTTGTATAAATGAGGATTATCCTAGAAACACCTTGTTAACATGGTTGTGCAAAAGACCAAACTGTGGTCCGGTCATAAAAAAAAATAAATAAATAAAGCAAATGAATTGAGGACCACTTCGAGGCTTGTGCCAGTGTTGATCCATGTTTCATTGCTGGCATTATCTGATGTTTCTTGAAACATTGGAATGATTCAATGGGCTTAATCTTATGTCTTTGATAAGTTGAGTTGAATTCGTATCCTTTTTTTCTCTACTGCTGCATTGATTTATATTGACCCTTGATCATATGCATTTAAATTAACAGGCCACATAAGATGTCAAGTGGAATTAATGTATAATAAATTGAGGTGCAAGTTGTTTGTCCCTCGCAGCATCTTTCCTGGAAAAAATTCAAAAGTTAACGCAAGTTAATCGATGGGACAAAGTTTTATGTCTGATCAAACTTGATAAATAAGATACAGTTCGCCGTGCGCTCATCTTACTCTTAAGATTCAATGCACCTGAAGTTTTCTATTAGGATCGACAACCGTACCGGTACATTCATCACAAACAACGTACCCGCCGAAAAGAAAAACCTACCTAACACTGGACAAGCAACAATATACAAATGATGACAGATTTTAATAGAATGAACTAAACCAAAAAAAGAATTTAATGTTCCTTTTTGATCTCCCTCTTTGCACGGTTTAAAAGTTGACACCTTTTCATGATTTTGTCTAGTTAATCCTAGCCTCATCTTCCCTTGGGCTAGTCTGCTTCTGGACAGTGCTAGGTTTAGCTGGCCTGAGTGTGTGGAAGAAAGAATCTTAAATTTGTATCCAGATTCTTTTCACCTGTTGGCAATTAGTCTTTCATGGAACCCAAGACAACATCAAAAGCCAGTGCCTCAGCACCCAAGTGGGCTTTTTTCAAAGTTTGGGGAGGAAACCACTGGCCATAGGTAGGGACTACGTGTTCCAGTGTCAAGGCTGGCGCTGGTGGGTGATGGGTTGCTTTTGGAGTTATTTTGCTTTTTATCCATCCAATGGGTTTTGTTCTTTGATACGGATGCAATGAATCTAAGGATGGGGTCAACTTGGACTGTACTTCAAGCTTTGTTTTTCTGTGGGCCCACCCAGTTTAGAGATGTTGAAGAGACGGATATACATGTAAAGAAATTTCGAAGCTTGTTTCACTTTTCTAGGTTCCTTTTTATTAACGTGCCTTATATGGCGTTACCGCCTGAATAAAAATCATCCGGGAGGGGAACCAAAGAAGAAAATATGGAGCAAACTTCCTATTTTAATATGTTTTCTTGCCATCCATCTCAAAGAAAAAAAAAATCAGAAGTCAAAAGCTCCGCCTATCAATACATTCTTCGGTTCTATAATTAAAGAATTCAAAAAAAAAAAAGAAAAGAGAAAAAAAAAAACATGTGTGATATTTTTTTAAATTTTATTTTTAAAATATATTTTGTATTGATACATATTACATGGCTAAATAATATACACCAAGCATATTGGCCATTTAGTAGGTTCATACACATCCTAGATAAGTCCGTACAGGGTTTCAAAAATATAGCATTTACCTATATACAGTACATGATCATATAATATATACTTAGCAAATTAATCACCTAGCAATCCAATGTATATATCTAACTAAATTAATGTATAGTTTTAGAATATCATGTGCTAGGTGCTATATACTCATCGATTTCTCGGTATATATTGTAAGCTTTTTCGATATACACAGAACAGTTATCCAATACATATCTCTAAATAAATCGATACAGTTTTCAAAATATATTTTTACTAATACATATTACATAGGTGGATGATATACACCAAGTAAATTAATCATATAGCAAGCTAATACATATATCCAAATAAATAAAAATATAACTTTTGGGATATATTTTCATCTATATCAGTACATGATCTCCTAGCTTTATCTAATATAAGAAATTATATACACAACATTCCTTGGATTTTACAAACTCTTAGGCACAAAGATATTGGAAAAAAGGGGGATCTCTAAGAGGAGAAAAAAACTCAAGAGGAGAAGGAAGAAAGATGTGGACAGTCTTTCTTTATGGATGATCTCTCTTGGTGCGTACAATTTCCATGGACCCTATTAGTAGGGTCTCACGCCACGATAGGAGTCCCACGCCACGATATTCTTTGGTGCCTGCCTCATATGATTTTTGTTCTTGTTGTTAAGCCTTCTTTAAATCAATATTAATTTTTCTTTGAGAAAAACTCATAAGCAACAATTAAGGTGGGGAAAGATGTACTAGATCAAGTTGTGCTTTGGCCGTTTCAACTACTTGGTGGGTTCTATTAGGCATATATTTATTTGATTAATTAAGGTGATTGGTGGTTTAAAATTTAAAAGTAAAAAAAGATTACATATTTAGTTGATTTGTTTGGTTTGCGAGAAGAATTTTTTCTCATTGGAATATCTATTTTGAAAAGTTAGTGCTTCGATATGTGATGCTTGAAAAAGTAATTTTTATATTTTTGATTCATTATGAAAAAGTGACATATTATAGAGTGACTTATGTTTGTTAAGAATATATTTTCTTAATATAAAATACATATTATATCTTTAATAATATGAAAGACCTTACCCTGTTCTATCTAAAAGCTTCAAGATAATTTTGAAAAAAAATATCCCAATTCCAAGTCGATGGGAATTAAACTTTTCCATATCTTATATGGATTTTTCTTTCTCATGAAATGTAAAAATTTATTTCCATTGGAAAGCCACTTTCCTATCTTTCTTTTTTAAAAACTCCAATAAAATATGAGGCATTTCTCCATTTTTTTGTTGACCATACTTTCCCTCTTCTCTTAGCACATACCTAATAAGTCCTAATGAACTTTGTATTTTATCTTGTTGGGAATTTTGGAAAGTAAAATTCACCCCATCTTCCTGATCTCTCATCATTTTTATATAGAGACTGATAACCATAAAAACTTGGATGTGGCCTACAACCTCCTTTTAATAATTTTTTTTTCAATTATAGTCCTCATGGTGGCACTATTAGAATGCTCTTTTTTTTTGAGAAAATGGAGGAGATGGATCTCCTCCTAGTTCTATCTAAAGCAAAATACAAAGAAAAAGTAGTTTAAAAGAATAAGCAAAACTAACTAAACAAACAAAGAAACAAGAGTAGCCAAAACATTTCAGAGACTAAAGAAAAAGGGTTGTGTCTTTCTAAAGAATTTGTGACATTAAGATCAAGGTAGGAGGGCTGACTTCAAGATGGCTTTGGTTTTTTTGTCTGCCCAAGCATATCATGTTATCATTAGATCCTTCAAAATAATATGCAATTTGATTGACCATGCTTCTACCTTAGGATGTGTATGAAGTAGATTGCACCAAGTGCTCATCTAGTGAGCGCTTGCACCAATCTTCTTGCCGACTCTATGATATTTTGTCGGACTGATGGTGGAGGTTGGTGTGCTTGACTTGTGGATGGAGAATTAGGAACGATAGAGGTGAAGCGTCGATGGCCTCCGTCGAGGGGAGTTGGACCTAGGCGAGGGTGGCGTAGGGTTCTCCACATCAACCGGCTTGAACGTCCCACAAAATTTTCAAGGTTGAGGTTGAGAAGCTTCAGCATTATTTCACCAAAGTCCTTGAATCTCCTAAGGATGAAATGGAGAAATTAAGGGGGAAATGTGAGAAACTATCGATGCTTATCCGAAGCTTAGGCTAGAGGGTGCTAGTTAATTGGGTGGCAAAGGATTTCAAGATGAGAGAAAATTACAAAATGGCATTGGGGACTTCTCCCTAGCTGAGGACCACCAACTGTTTCATTTTAAATCAGAGGAGGAATGTGATGCCATTCTTCACAGTGGTCCCTAGTCATCATCGGTCAGCTACTAGCCATGGAATTGTGGGTGTCGGACTTTATTTGGGGCACGAACATGGTGAAAAGAATGGTGGTATGAATGAGACTTTTGGGCCTTCCAATCAAGTTTTGGAGTACCCAAAGACTGTGGGACATCCTAGGAGGCTAGCAAACCCTTGGCGATCAACGATTTCACCGACCAACTCTAGAAGCTTGGTTTTGCTAGTGCTCGAATGGAGATCGATGCCACCAAATAGTTGAAAATAGGTGCTTTCATTAGGGAGAAAAACAATGTGTTTTGGTAAACCCTTATTTACTAAAACTTATTTCCATCTGCTACTGGTGTGAGAGGATCAAGCACTCCAATGATAGCTACAGCCTCCCTCTAGGCAATCACCCTTTGAATGGTGGCGACCATCCTCTCTGATCGAAAAATATTATCGAAGTCAGCCCAACCTATATGGAGGAAGTTGTTGAACAAGGGCCGGAGGCTGCCGACGAGGAGGGACTAGCCATGTTGGCTTAGCCTTGGCTTGGCCCCCGGGTGGTGACATTAAAGCTGTGGGCACCTCAGGTTTTGGGAGCTAGTTTGAAAGGAAAGGGTGCAGCTGAGCCATAGCCCACCAAGCAAGCTCTCGAGACAATCAGTTCGGACTCACCATCAAGACACCTCAGTCCATCAGATTCTCTACCAAACACTGAGGGTTGGCAGAAGTCCTCAAAGGTGGCCCCGAGATGCTCATTAAATTAGCAGTTGAGGTGAAGTGGGTCGAGCAGACTGGCTTTGAGCAAGTCACCAACTAAGGGTGGATTGGATTTCTCAATCCTTGCCGACTCGAGGATGCATGGAGATGTTATAGAAGTGGGCTTTAAAGAGGGCTCTTGTCTATTGGACCTGTCTATGTTGGAGATGAGCTTTAGATTGGCCCATCTCAAATGAATTAGAAGCTCGGGCTCTAGATAGCATTTCAGGCCCATTCTAGGACCCAGTCTGAAGTCGAGGGTCGAAGTTGTCGAGTCCAACCTAATTGCTTTATCATGACCCCCCAACCCTTTTTCTTTTGCTGGCCCACGCCAAAATTCGGGCATCCCTCAGAATAGTCTAAGAGCAGTAAACTGGATCCCTATTGCACATTATTGGTGCCACCACCAAAGGAAGGGACAATCACGATGTTTGATCAGAGGGGTGGTGGCATGGGAGCATATTAGCTAGAGGCTCTCAATGACTTGCCCCCATTCGGTGACTATCGCATCATGGTAGCCATCCTCTTTCATTGGGGCTTCTGCCAACCACTTGATGAGAGAGACTAAGGGTGATGGATCAGACTCAATGGACAAAGGATGGAGGAGTCAGCCTTCTTTTGGGGGATGGTGACGTCCTTACCTCCTGCCCAGATCCCTCCCTGATTCTCTTTAATCGGACATGGCTGGGAGAGGAGATTTGAAGATAAGTAGGCCAGCCTGTCAAGTAAATGAGCAGCACAAAGAGGTGGTGGACCTTGTTAGAGCAATTTTAGAGGATGGCTATAGATATGCAAAGAGTGAGACAGCATCTCAAGATCAGGCTAAGAGCTCTGGAATTTTGGTTTTGGAGAGTCCCTCAACTATTGTTGATTTTCTCTGATAAAGATACTGATGTGGAATGTTCAGGAATCGGGAAGTCTCCTTTATTTTCACTTATAAGAGGATGATGCACTAGCACAGCATGGATCTTTATGACATATTGGAGATCTATCTGGCTGGAAGGAGTCTAGAGCATGCCCACCGATGCTTCCCACCATCTTGGGGTTTTTATGCCATAAATTTCTGTGGCTTGGCATGTGGGATAATTATTGTTTGAAAAAATAGATTTGCTAATATTGATATTTTGCACAAATATAACCAGTATGTTATTGTTGTTATTTTAAGAATTAATGAACCCTCTTCAATTTTGTCTAAAGTCTATGTCAGTATTGAGTACAGACAATGGAAGGTGTTGTGGGAGAAAGTTTCTAAACTATAGACTAGGGACTTCCATCTTTGGTGGCTGGGGATTTTACTACATTGATGAGCCTCGAGAAAAAAAAGGGGGCAGACCTTTTGTTGATAGTATTTAGATCAGAGAATTCAAGGAGTTCATGGTGAGGAATGAGTTGATTGATCTTGGATTCTTTGGCCTCACGATCACTTGGTGCAATAATCGTTAGGGTAGAGCTAGGATACGGGAGCAGATTGACTAAGTCTTTACTATAGCTAACTGGATTCAGTAGTTTTTTAGCCATCAAGTGCACTATCTACCGAGAATTATCTCAGACCACAGTTCAATCCTCATTGCCACAAACTCGGCTCTCTATTACTGGCGCTCCTTCCAATTTAAGAAGTTTTGGTTGTCCTATCTGCACTCCTGAGTATTGTTCGTGATGTTTAGAGACTCCTGGTATGGGGCGACTGTATGCTTTGGGTTACCCATAGGCTAAAGTTGACAAGGCATAGACTCCGAAGGTGAAACTGAGTGTAGGTGGAGGACATCTTCAGGAGACTAGAGAAAGTTGAGGCCTCCATCATTGATCTCCAGCTGTGGAACGATAGAGAGGGAGAGCTCTCCACCAAAGACCTCGCGGAGCTTTGGAGTAGACTCTCCTTGCACCATTCCTTGTTGGGACAACAAAAGGTATTGTGGTGATAGAATTTAAGGGTCTAATGGATCAGGGAGGGCAATCAGAATACTAGATTCTTTTATCAAACAATGATTACTAGAAGGAATAAGAACCAGATTCGATCTTTGAGGGTGGCTAAGGGGTAGTGGATTGATAGTGAGGATGATGTTAGGCAGGAGATTCTTAGCTTCTCAGCCCCACCTCTGACTAATCAGATCTCGACTCTGGAGAAAACCTTCCTAACTGGGGTGGTGTCTAAGGATAAGGTCTAGGGGGGATCTAGGCAATGGTAAAAGACCAATCCCCCGATCAAATGGCTTTCCTACACTATTCTTGTCCAGTAGTTTTTACCACTACATTGATATCTGTGGCTTGGAAGAAGATATTCATTACACTAGTGCCAAAGAAGTAGGACACCTTGGAGCCGGATCACTTTAGACCCATCAATTTTTGTATTATCCTATATAAAGCATATATGAAGATCTTGGTGGGCAAGATGAAGCCTACACTTCTCCATCTAATCAATCCTAAGTAGGGTGCCTTTGTGGATGGCCGCAGCATCTCCAATAATGTATTGATTACTCAAGAGTTCATACATGACCTGCAAAGAGCTTCAGCCCACCACTGCTTTATGGCCATCAAGCTTGATATAGAGAGAGCCTATGAATGTGTGTGATGAGATTTCTTTTATCATGTCTTGATGAGCTTCAAGTTTTACTGTCACTGGATTAGCTGGATTATGGGCTGCATCGTTGCTCCATTCTTATCCATCCTGATCAATGGCACTCCAACAGATTTCTTCCACTCTACTGTAAGCCTCCGCCTAGTTTGTTCTCTATCTCCTTATCTATTCATTATTTGTGTTGATGCCATTTCTCGTGCCTTGCCAGCAGTGACCTTGAGGGGGATAGTGGACCCTTACATGCTGGCTCCAAGGGTCCAATCGATCTTTGTACTTTCTTTTTGCATGACTGTCTTTTGGTGGGATGGGTGTCTATCCAAAATGTGGCAGCCTTTCGAAGGATTCTAAAGGAGTACTGTGGTGCCTTTAGATAGAAGATAAACCTTCTTAAATTAGCAGTGCACTTCAACCCAAAAACTAGTGCTAGTAGAGATAGGCAATCAGGAAGATTCTAGGCATCACAGAGCAAATTGGAGCCTAGCACTACCTACGGGTGCCCATTACAGAGCAAAGATTGAGGCAGACAGAATGCTTAGACATAGAGGCGACGATCTAGGAGCATCTTGATTGCTAGTTGGCCATGGTCTTGTCTATGATGGCCAGGGTGACTTTGATCAGATCAATCCTCGATTCCATAATCATTTATCTATTATCCAATACAATCATGCTGAGCTCCTCCCTTTAGAAGCTAGAGTGCCTTTTCAGGAATTTTCTATGGGGCTTGCATCACGGAGGGGGTGGAGTTCATCTCTTGGCATGAGAGGTTGTTTGTCAGTTGATCAATGAGGGGGTGTTTGGTAGACAATCCCTAGTGGTTCAGTATGAGGCCCTGATCACCTAGTTTGGTGCAAGATTCCTTCTCTAGCTTGGTAGCCTTTGGAGTGTGTTGATACATGCTAGGTATCGCTCCTGGACTAATAGGGATGACATTCATGCTCCCAAGTGCAACTCTTTCATGTAAAGGGAGATTTACTCCTATGCCTCCGAGGTGTTGGCCCAGATGACCTGATGGGTGAGAGATGGGCTTTCAGTGGATATCATCTATGATCCATGAATGGCTGACCTCCTATTGTGCCAACGGCTGACCTTGGTAGAGATTGGTGACTCAATACGGATCCGAGACCTACTCTAAGTGAAATGGTGAGGTCGAAATTTGGAGATGGTGACATGATACTTTGGAGATCAGCTGGCTAATCAAGTTCTGTCCCAAGCTATTTTAATCTATGGTGGTCTAGATATCAGGGTTTCACGGTCTTCCTACATAGTAAGAGTGACAGCCAGGGAGTTGTATGACCTCTACAAGGGTGAGCTGATGAAGATGATGGATGATGCTTAGATCTGGAGATTCGGGATCCATCATAAAGTGAGCTTGTTTCTTTCAAAGGTAACATGGAGCTATCGCCCTACTAAGGTGCTCTCGAGGACCTGAGGGATGGATATCCTATGGTCCTGTCCTAGTTATGGTCTAGAGGATGAGATGATAAAGCATGCCCTCCTTTATCTGAGAGTTGTGCATATTTGGTGGCTATCCACTTCCTTTCCTACAGAACTCCGATCAATAGGGGCCATACAATCTTCTACCAAAAAAAAAAAGGGGCCATACAAACTTTTTTGAAAGCATTATGATGGAGCATGGATTTTGAGGCCTCCAGACTAGCTCTCTGGCATCAGGGCAACTCAAAATTATGGTATTTTTTAGGCAAGGTGGCAGTCGATAAGGTTTTTCCTAGAGAGGAACTTGATCTAAGTGGCATAGATCACTGACCTTTCATCCGTTGATTCAACCTTATTGACTTAGGACATTTGTGACTCCCCTTACGCTCATATAGCATCTCATAGGGTCTTCATCACCTAAGAGCCCACATCCTTGAGTTTTCTTATGATCAACTTCAATGGCACTGTCGATGGCAGCAGTGGTGGAGTCAAATTTGTAATTGATGGCTCAGACTCCTGGTTTATTGTGGCTAGTGGGATCCACCTTTATAAGACCACTATGCTTGGGTGGGAGCTAAGGCCAGTTGGGAGGGCATCATACATGCAAGGTGGGTCCTAAGGGCAAAATGATTGGTCATTGAGGGGGACCCTGTCACTATGGTGGGTTGAATGCGGAGGTGAAATGGTCCCCATTCTGAGCACCCACTTATTCAAGATATCTAAAGGTTTATGGAGGGCTGCATCTCCGTAGACATCCGACATGTCTACCATGAGGTGATAGACTAGGTAATCAGCTATATTGCCTAACACTCAGGAGGGATTATTTGGACCAATATCTCTATTTTGCCTTTGTTCCTTCGAGACATTCTTTTTCTGACTATTTTGGATGTATTCATATTCATCTTATATGAGTGCTCCACCTTATCAAAAAAAAATACAATATCACTACAAGAAAATTAATTATTAGCGATGGCTACTTATTGATGCTAATAATCAAATTACCATCACTAATGATATTAGCGACGGAGCACCATCGCTAATAAGCCGTCAAAAAAAAACTTTGACACTAAATCAGCTTATTACCAACGATAAAGGAGCCATCGCTAATAAGCTTATTAGCGATGGTGTTGAGCAATAGTAGGCCATCGCTAATAATTTTTTCAGATTCAAAATTAAAAAATTTAGAAAATATAATAGCGATGGCTTTCTGTCACTAATAAGCCATCGCTAATACTTTTAGTGATGACTATTCCATTGCTAAAGTCATCACTAATAATGGTATATTTTTTAAAAAAAATATTTTAAATAATTATATTTATTAAAATCTGCTATAATTTAATTAACAAATAATTATATTTAAAAAAAATATACCAACTAACAATTAACTATCATCATCATAAATAAAAAATTAATATTATATCTTAAATTAAAATTAAATTATATAAGTAATACTGCTCAAATTTCAAATATAATATATCAAAACTATAAAAAAAAATCAACGGAGATCATGCTCCCCCTCCTTCTGTTCCTCCTCCTGCTCCTGTGCATCCTCTACAATAGCAAGTGGATGAGAGTCAGATATTCCAACATCTTATAATTTAAAAAAATAAAATATTATTAATAACTTTAGAATTAAATTAATTAAAACTGTAAAACTATTATAATTAATATACCTCAAGTCTAAATCTTTATGGAGGAATATATTTTAATATACTACTTCGATTCTCGAACAGATTGCTCCTACATATTTCATTCGATGATACACAGCTATAGATACCCCCAGCTAATACTTCATCAAATGGTTAAGTTGAATTTTGATCCTCTAGATACTCCCCCCTTCCATTTGAAGCCTAAACTGACATGGATAGATATATTTTGATATACTCCTCTAGTTCTTAAACGAATTATTTTTACATATTTCATTCGATGATACAAAGCTATAGACATCTTCGACCTATCCATTGGATGGTTAAATTAAATTTTGATCTCTTGATACCTCTCCCTTCCATCTCAAGCCTAAACTGACACAGAGGGGTATATTTCGATATACTCTTCTAATTCTCGAACGGATTATTTCTACATGTCCTATTCGATGATACAGACGTATCCACACCTCCATCCTATAGATCGAATAGAAAGATTGATTTTTAATCCCTAGATCTCGTTCCTCTGACTCAAGCCTAACTAGTAAATATAAAAATTTAAAGTAAATATAAAAATTTATTAATACTGTTTAACTTACCTGCTATGATGGTTGTGACAATGAGTTCAGCTGATCACATAGATGTAGATTTTGAAGAATCTCAACCACCGTATCGTGGATGGCATCCCGAAAGCTCTGAGATCACTGGCAAAAAAATCTCTACACGATCTCCTCGACATGTGCATCATCCCACGTCTGGGTTGTCAAGGTCTGAGAGAAGAATGTCAAAGACTAGCGAGCTACTGGAGGGTCGGAGCTATGCCCGAACCCTATAACCCGACTCCTAGTAACCCCTCCGATGGCCCTAAGCCATCCCTCAAGGTCTATGAGGAGCTGAGAGGATAGGTCCTCTCCATGCTGTGCCACGACATACTCCGCATAATCCACCTACACAATTTAGAAATTCATTAGTGCTATTATACAAATCAGTATATATATAAAAATTTAATAAATAATAATTTATTTTATTATGATCTATTTGAATCTAGAATCTAAGTAATCACCGATCCTCCTAGATTGGTGTATGACCTCCCACAATTGCAACTGCCGTGATACATGATCCAGTTGCCGTATCTACAATAAATAAAAAAATCAAATTAATAAAAACTAACATATGATCAACTAAAAATAAGATTAATATAAATTTAGAATTTTTATCAATCTATCAACAATGACATATGTGCTAACAAAGCTGTCGGTGTACTTAATCAAATCCTACTGGACAGTCCAATTTTGTCGAGCCCTCTACCATCTATATGAGTACTCCTCACTGCTCCACTAGTCACAGAGGGTCTCCCAAATATCCCCCCACATCCAGTGATCCATGAAAGATTTTCAGTCCGATGGTGACTCGAAACTGGAGAACTCAATGGCGGACTACCTGAGGTACTGTAGCCCATCACGGAGCCAACATGTGGCGACCTCCTCGAAGGTCCGATGGCTGGTCTTCTCATCCTGAAGAGTCTCGAATTGATAGTATGACTGCAAATAAAGAGTAGCATGTATCAATAAATAGAATATAAATATATCATAAATTTAAAAATTAAACATCTTTGACTTATCAGGAACATCTCCCATGCAGCGTCATGAGCCCCCAACAACTAACTGAAAAACTCATTCACCGGCCCCGATATCAATCGATGGATGATCTCGATAATGACATGAGACACCCCAAGCTTCTTAAATATCCTGTAAAATTAATTTTGAATAATAAATATTGATTCTAAAATGATAAAAATTTATTAAAAATATTGATAAAAAATCTAGTACTTACATGTGGCTCTGAATATGCATTAGCTATCTATCCTCTGATCGAGTCGAAGGTACCATGAGCCGGATGGGTCTTTTACCATGACACTGAGACTCAGAGTTGGCCATTGCTCTATGTGACTATGGGGTTAATGATGACCCCACATCATCCGAATATGAGAGTAGCAAAAGATCATAAAGAATATTTTATCGACAGTAAAAAATAAAATAACCTAATAGAGAATTTTTAGTATTAGATTTTATCCCATGGTGTGGATACTGCAGAACCATATAAGCTGCATGCACAAGAGCTCTCTCCTTTGGAGCTTTATCCTCTAGAGCTCTCTCCTCAACTAGCATGGCTCCATCCTTTAGAAGAATTCATCTTGTAATCTCTGAAAATAAAAATAAATAGATTCATGGATTAATTATACAAATATAGCACGCAATATAATAATTGAAATGATGCAAGACAAGTATGAAAAGAAAATAAAATAATTAAAATTATTCAAAAATGGCTCCATCTATCTGGGGCCGACTCCTGCTCCATGCCAGTCTTCTCCAGCATATCAGAGTTGACTCCTTTATCCTTGGGGTCTACTCCTTCCTTCTTGAGTTTGACTATTCATCTTTCCCTTTAGATGTTTGGTACCCTTCTAATTCTTTTTCGATTCCTCTTCTTCCACTTCTTCCTCTTCTTCACATTCTTAGATAGGATGCTCCTTAAAAATAAACTCAGTAGATCTACCTCCTCATGTTGGCCAATATTGGACCATCCAACTCTGCATCTATTAAATGCTGATGAACTCTTAATATTTTATCTTCCTAAAAGTATTCTTGTAAATGAAGCTCTTCTTCATTTTCTTCGAGCTCATAATAAACGATTCAAGACTTAACCTTACGTACAACCCACCAAGCTTTCCTTCCGCTCTCCCTTGAAAGAAAATGAGGATAATATACTTGAACAGCTTGTTGAGCTAGTACAAAGGGGTCATTAACATTACATAGTAGATAGATCTAGTCTAATATTATATAATTTCTGAGCAAATATAGGATGGCAAGCATTAAATTTCTTCCATGCCTCATAGTCCGATGGATGAGTCATCATATCGGAGTGCTTGTGAATCCCTTTTTTGTGCCATCTCATCTATTCGATGGTATTTTTGGACAAATAGAACCTTCGAAGCCTAAGAGTGAGGGGCAGGTATCAAAATTTTTTTTATGATATGTCCTTTTGATTCATATCCTTGTGCCTTGACTTAAATCAACTTTTACCGCATACATCACATGAGCTCTTCGGTGTTGGGATTTCTAAAGTGCTCGTGCATGTGTGTTTTAATTTTTTTTTAAAAGCAAAATATAGTAGAATAATAGATTAAAATACTTTTAATCTAAACATGCATACATCATATGTAAGTACCTAAGGATCTAATTCATATGCAGAAATAACATGATCTGATGTTTAATCTAAAAATAAACATACAATTAGATTGCATTTCTATTTTATTTTTTCATCTTTAAATCTAGATCTCCATCATGAATCGATCATCACCTACGAAGCGATGATCTTGGATATCTTCTAGAAAATTTCTTTGAAGCTGCATAAGCATCTGACCTCTATGGATATCCACACAAAATCTTGATCTGATCAGAAGCCTTTGATCTTACTAGAGTGCTAGCTTCCTTGCAGAAATCGTATCTTGACAGTTGATGAGAACTCTTCTTTTCTCTTAAGACACTCTAAGACAAGAAGAAGATCAAAAAGATAAAGAGAAAGATAAAGAAGAATAAGGAGACCATTCTCCTTTTTCTTCTTGGAACCATGCACATGATCTCTATGCCCGAGATCTAGATTAGAAGAATCCTTTCTCTTTTCTTTCATGTATGAGAGAACCTTTTTTTCTTCCTTTTCATGAACCTTTTTTTCTTCCTTTTCATGCCTCCAAGAAGAATCTTTTCCCTCTAAAATCAGCACACAAGAAGGAAGACCCTCTTCCTTTCTTTAGCCTATGAGGAAGACCTTCTTCCTCATCTTTTGTGATGCCAAGAAGGAAGAACAATTCCTCTATTTTTTAGCCCAAGAGGAAGACCTTCTTCCTCTCTTTTTCTCACGCCAAGAACCTCTAATTTCTGCATCAAAACAGCAGCCAACCACCCTTAGTCCACGCCCAAGAGAGGCCCTTTAATGAGGCATTGAGATGGGTTTTGAATAGGAGTCAAACTCCTACTTTTAAGGCATGTATGAAAGGCTAGGGAGTGCAAATTTTAACCATGACTTATCTCACGGAAAGAAGAATGGGGTGTGAGAAATTCTTATTTTATTTGGCGTTTGGGCACTAATGCAAAAGTGGCGTGGAGATGAGGTGGGGCGTCCATATGTGGTGGGCGGTTAGAAAAAAATGAGTCCTAATCAAACTAGGACTTCCTTGAAACTTTGTTTAATCTCTAACCAATTCTAAGATCAATCCTAACTAATTTAGGAATTAGTTATAATCAAATAACTAATTAGGTCCTAGCCTAATTAGAAATCCAATTAGGTCCTAATCCAATTAAGAAATTAGTTAGATTAAACCCCATCAGACTAAGAATTGATTTCTTGGATATAAGGTCATCTCATAACCAATAGGGCTTGATCCAATCAAGCCAGTTATCCAATAGGACTTGATCCAATCAAATTAAATTGAATCTTATCCAATTAAATTTGATTTGAATCCCATAACTCAATCATATTGAGCCCTATTGTAATCTAATTATAAATTAAATCATTCAAAAATTCACTAATCCTTAGTGAATTAAATATTGCAACTTTTGCATTTATTTAATCATCAATCAAAATTGATAATTAAATCTTATTATGATTCATAATCGCAATTCAACCATCTGATTAATCAAAAGTCTCTTTTATATGTGACTCCATAGATTCTATTATATCCGATAGTGAGGTATATTATAATCTCTATCACAATATCATCGAAACTCTTTTCAATGGGTTGAAACCATTTCAACTCTATCTATCA
This sequence comes from Elaeis guineensis, assembly GCF_000442705.2. Classification (NCBI taxonomy): domain Eukaryota; kingdom Viridiplantae; phylum Streptophyta; class Magnoliopsida; order Arecales; family Arecaceae; genus Elaeis; species Elaeis guineensis. Next base: position 11,539,526 of record NC_025999.2, on the reverse strand, counting down.
AGGATCATAGATCATAAAGATGATGCTCATGGGCCCCATAATCTATTAATGACGTCTAGTAGTATGTAGTGGCAACCCAATAGAATAAAAGTGATGAAACCTCTAGGTGCAGTTAACGTGTGATACAGTCCCTTTATCATGAGTCCCGACTAGATGAAGATCATGAAAAACTCATCAAATCTCATCACCAATCATATGTTAGATTTATTCGAATCGAGTTCATCCTGTGAATTTTTATGAAAATTTTTTTCTATCAATCACACTACTTTGACCAAGGACTTCTGAACTCAGTCTCATAAATCATATAGGACTACTCTTTTTTGCTAAAATCAATAGATCCTATCTAGATACGCACCTTGCTCCTATAATAGATCAACTGTCGCTAACTTCCACTATAAAGACTCATGGAGGTTATATTTCTGTGTAGTCAAACTCTAGCAGCCTCATTGTGAGCAACCGTGGCACCACAGGTCAAAGGGCCAGTCACACCACTGCAGCATCAAGAAAGTTACTAATGAGTGAGCAGACATCTATATGACTTCTCGTGTTGGTCATGCTCAGTACTAGTTATTCTCTAACAACCACTTGTACTCTCGCTCCAGTGTCTCTACACTACAGACTCAAGACTCATCTGTCCGAAGAAAGTGATCTATGTATTAGTCTATCTGGATCAATCACCATCTCCATAATGATCCTACGACTAGGAGCAATTTAGGAATTAACCATCAATAACACATGCCTCAAATTCTCAACTCTTTGAGAATATATATCATCATCTTGTTAATCCTTTAGACAATTCATGGACACATACAACATGAATGGAATTAAAACTATTCGTTCACTACAAATTATGTTCTGAAAATATTATATGCATTAGTCAAAATTGGCTTCTAGAACATACATCTAACAATCTTCTACTTGCACTAAAGCTAATCTGCTATATACCTAAGCTCATCTTCTCAAGATAGGCTTCAATCTTCGATTAACTAAGTGACTTAACCAGTGGGTCTACCACATTCCATGTGGAGTCTACTCTCTTGCATCTCTATGTATTTCTACTCGAGGTAGTCACGTATACCACTGCTTTATGTGCTTGAACTTCGGATGAGACCTTGACTCTTTGATGAGGGCTATGGGCCATTATCTTTATGGTACAGTGTCATGACATTTGATGAAATGACATTTAGTTCTATAACTATTATGAGAACTAAAATGCATTATACACATCTACAGCGTATTCAGCTTTTATAGATTTATTGCTTGGAATCCTTCTAACATATCGAACCAAGAACACACCCTAATGTAGACATTCCATCATTAGGCATAAAGTCTGAATCGATGTATCCTCCCACTTTAGTTCTGACCTTTCTCTAAAGATCAAGAATAAATTTTTAGTACTTCTCAAGTACTTAAGAATATTTTCACAGTAATCCAGCACTTTTAGCCTGAATTTAATTGATATTTACTCATGACACTCACAGTAAGGGCTATATCAAGTCGAATACATAGCATGGCATACTCCTATACCCAAGAGGATAACAGACTCCTCTTAGAGGTTTCTATGCTGAACCCTTTCAACATCTCCTCTATGTACTTTTTTTGTAAAAATCCAAGCATCCTTTTAGATCTATCTCTATAGATCTTTATATTTCAAGAATATGCGATACTTGCCCTAGGTCTTTCATGAAGAATTCTATATACAATCATCTTTTAATCGATGTTAGCATGGGACACTCCCAATTAGGAGGATATCATCTACGTATAATATGAGGAATAAGACAGTACTCCTACTAACCTTCATGTAATCACATGATTCTTTCTCATTTTTGAAGAAATCAAATAATTTGATCATACCATTGAAATGAATGCTCCAACTCTGAGATATTTGCTTAAGTCCATATATAGACCTTAGCAATTTGTAATCTCCATCACTGGAAGATCCATAGGCCATTCTATATAGATATCTTCTCAAGATATCCATTTAGGAAGGCTATCTATATGTGTATTTCTTGGGTCGATGTCCAACATCACCTCGTTGTAGGTTTTGGTATCATCTCTATATTCGCTATCTTCTGTGAAAAATATTTTCTCTACATCCTCTGTAAGTGAACCAAGTACCTTTCATAAGGATGAAAGATCCTACTAAATCTATGAAGTGAAAGATGTACTATATGTACTGGCTCATCATGAATAGATTCTATAGGTCCTATGACTCGTTACTCTTCAAAGACTTGCTTTGAGTTTATCCTCCTACTTTTTCTATCTTGGATAAACTATTTTTTAATAGCATGATAGATCACAATCACATTGTGATCATCTAAGAAGAAAAGTAATATCACAAACTCTTTAGGATATCCTGATGAAACAAGTTCTCATAGACCTAGCTTCTAACTTGTCCCGTGTGCTATCCTTGACACGGGTTGGACATACCCAAATCTTGAAATAGATGAGACTCAATTTCTTACCTTGCCATATTTCATATGGTGTGGTAGAAATGGATTTAGATGATACTTTATTCAACAAGTAAATTTAAAGCATGTCCTTAAAGATAATCAGTGAAGTTCATCATGGACCAGACCATATCTCATATAGCCCTGTTCTTCCTCTAAGATACCCCATTGAGCTAAGGTTTACTAGGAGGGGTCCATAGTGAAACTATACCAATTTTTTTAAGATAATAGAGAAATTTTTTATTTTGATATTGCCTCCTCGATCTAATAAAAGTACCTTTAGGATTTTTTGATTTACTTCTCTACTTCACATCTAAATTCTTGAAACTTTTTAAAGGCATCAGATTTATTCTTATACACCTATCCATACCATGACTGATCATCGATAAAGATAATGAAGTAGAGATAACCTTCCTTATTTAGTACATCAAATATACCACACACATCAAATATATACAAGGGCAAGTATGTCAGTGATCCCTTCCTCTTATTCCATAAAGGGCAGCTTAATCATTTATCTTCAAAGAGATGATATATAAATAAGATATGACTCAACAGTCAGTAAGCCTAAGAGCCCATATTTTTTCAGTCTGTAAATCATTTTTTTTCTTGTATGATCTAGCCTAAGATACAACATATACTTCAGGTTTATCATAACTATAGATTTTTCAGATCTAATGGCACTCACTGTTTATTCAGATATGTTCACAAATACATTACAATGCAAATGATAGAGACTATCTTTAAGAACTAAATCTAAATGGTTGTCGTGGAGATTAGGTGCTTACGGCCATAGTGCAACTCTTGCCCCATTACCAACTTGAAGGGTTATTTCATCTTTTCTTAGCCCTCTACATTCCCTTAGACCCTATACTAAAGTGCATAAACAGACACCAGAGTCTAATACTTAACTGGGAGAAGAAAAAATCATAAGATCAGTTTTGAGCAATTCCAACATGCCTTCCCAAGGTGTGTCCTTTTCTTTAGGCTCTTCAGGTATGTACTTCTGAACTTTTCAAAGTCCCTTAGTTACCAACTTATTGACCAATTTAGATAAGGTACTATTATGGTTATTCATATAGTAGTTTACCATAAATTATCCATCTAAAATAGAATGGGATTGCATGATCAAATCTACTAGCAATTCTTTGTGCATGGTCACATTGAGCTTCTCAAGCTCCTTAATGTCCCTGATCATTGTCAAATAGTGATCATGGATTGACTACCCAACATGCATCTTATTCGTTGTGCGACTCTAATTATCTCATAATTTTTGTAGATGAATCAGCATATCATTGGCAGTGTATATGTCTTTATGCATGCATTAAAGTTCATCACGCATAGACTCCAATTTATAGTATCTATCTTTATTATCATTATCCATCTACTTATCAAGTTTAACTTATTGACTATTGATTAGGTGGGCTTATAACATAAGGATAATCTGATCAAGAACATAGCTTAATCTTCAAAACTAAGAACGATTCTTAAGTTTCTGAGCCAGTCTATGTAATTAATTTCGGTTAAACAGTTGATATCTAGAGTTTGAGCTAGAGAATTGGTAGCTGACACAGTAAATCGTAGAGGATAAAGATTCTAATTAGATATTTATACTTATTTTATAATTTATTCTAAGAACTTTAAGAAATAAGTAGGCTTCCACTATTTTATTAGATCCCTCACACTCTTCGGGTGGATAAATGAAAATCCTAATGTGACAACCAGATTTCTAGTGGGTGCTGTAGTCTCATGGATGCCGTTCACCTCACTTGACAGATATTGATAATGCGCACACCGATGCATAGACAACATCTTACCCAAATACTTTTCTAAGCATGTTGCAGCGACTTGGTCTCTAAGTCATGTAAGCTCATCTGACAAATATTGACACACTCCTTAGTTAAGACTGACCCACCATTCACAAGTAGGTGCAAAGCTATTATTGGATCCCTTACCTGACAGATATTGAGCCTAACTCTATTCTTGTCTTGGAGCAACTCTTTACTAATAGAGTGGTTGCGTATCCTCGATGCAACTGAATCACTATGATCAATCATGAATAATCAACACCAGTAGCATGCCTGTATATCCACAATAATGGATAACCTCTGAACTAAAAATTCATGAGAAAGTTTAGATTTAGGTCTCATCTAATCAGTCATCAAATGATTGATATAATTGGTATGGACTAATTAAACCAAACCGTCAAGCAACCATATTCAAGACTTAATCTTTCAAATTGATCAGGTAAGTGGAGATCGATGGGAGGCTCCCCCTTGATGGGATCAAGGATCGTAATTAAATAACTACCTCTCAATTACTTATCTTAAATACCAATTGATCAATTGATCCAAATAGATTAGCTTAGGTGAATCAAGCTCGAGCCACAGAGCTGAATTAGATCATTAGATTAATCGATTCTACATATGGGTGGCAATCGATTCAATCAATAATAATGTATGATCTTAAGCTTTATTAACCAAATCCTAATCAACACTTGACTCAGTTTGATCGATCACTAAATCGATTTAGACCCATTATGATTTAATCAAAAATCTTAAGTGTAATTCAATTACATGGCCTAATTTGATCTACCCATAACCAATCCCTCATGCACAAACACAAATTTTAGATCTTAAATCTAAATTTTTAGATATAAATTTTTTGCTTGAAAAGTAAATTTTGAATCTTGAAATAATTTTCAAATCATGTATGCAATCATATATCACATATATGAATAAATTTAGATCATAAAAACTAATATCAGATTTAAATAAACAATCATATATCATATATATGAACAAAATTTAGATCATACAAACTAATTTTAGACCTAAGCATATTTACATATATCATATATATGAATCAAAATTAGATCTCGAAATTCTTTTCAGACCTAAATCAAATAAGTATACATCTCATGGATTAAAAATCAAATTTTTAAAATTCTTTTCAAATCATGCATGTTATTTTCATACATATGAACCCTAGACATTGATACAACTGATAGAATTTTTAAGATACTCGTGCATGTATATTTCAAAATTTTTTTAAAATCAAAATACAGTAGAATAATAAATTAAAATATTTTTAATTTAAACATACATACATCATATGTAAGCACCTAAGGATCTAGTTCATATATAGAAATAACATGATCTGGATTTTAATCTAAAAATAAATATGTAAATAGATTGCGTACCTGTTTTACTTTTCCATCTTCAAATCTGGATCTTCACTGGAGTTTATCTTCACCTACGAAGCAATGATCTTGGATATCTTTCAAAAGATCTCTTTGAAGTCGTATAAGCATCTGACCTCTACGAATATCTACACAAGGCCTTGATTCGATCAGAAATCTTTGATTTCACTGGGGTACTAGCTCCCTTACAAAGATTACATCTTGACGATTGATGAGAACTCTTCTTTTCTTTCAGGACACTCTTAGAGAAGAAGAAAATCAGGAGGATAAAGAGAAAGATGAAGAAGAACAAGGAGATCCTTTTTCTTTTCTTCTTGAAACCATGCACATGATCTCTATGCTAGAGATCTAGAGAAGAATCATTTCTTCTCTTTTCTTCCATGTATGAGAGAATTTTTCTCTCTTCCTTTCCATACCTCCAAGAGGCATTTTAAAGAGGCATTGAGATGGGTTTTGAATAGGAGTCAAATTCCTACTTTTAAGGCATGTATGAAAGGCTAGGGAGAGTAGATTTTAACCATGACTTATCTCACGAAAAGAAAAATGGGGTGTGAAGAATTTTCTATTTTATTTGGTGTGGAGTTTCGGCACTAATGCAAAAGTGGCATGGAGATGAGGTGGGACGTCCATATGTGGTGGGCGGTTAGGAAAAAATGAGTCTTAGTCAAACTAGGACTTCCTTGAAACTTTGTTTAATCTCTAATCAATTTTAGAACCAATCCTAACTAACTTAGAAATTAGTTATAACCAAATAACTAATTAGATCCTAGCCTAATTAAAAATTTAATTAGGTCCTAATCCAATTAAAAAATTACTTAGATTAAATCCCATCAAAATAGGGATTGATTTCTTGGATATAAGGTCATCTCATAACCTACAAGGCTTGATCCAATCAAACTTATTATCCAATAGAGCTTGATCCAATCAAATTCAAATTAAATTAAATTTTATTCAATTAAATCTAATTTGAACTCCATAGCTCAATCTTATTGAGCCCTATTACAATCCAATTACAAATTAAATCCTTCAAAAATTCATCAATCCTTTGCGAATTAAACATTACAACTTTTGCATTATTTTAATCATCAATCAAATTGATAATTACATCCTATTATGATTTATAATTATAACTCAACCATCTGATCAGTCAAAAGCTTCTCTTGTGTGTGATCCCATATATTTTATTTTATCCAGTAGTGAGGTATATTGTGATCCCTATCATAATATCATCAAATTTTTTTTTAATAGATTGAAACCATTCCAACATTATCCATCAAGAATCATCGATCATCAAGATGATGCTCATGGACCCACAATCTATCAGTGATATCTAGCAGTATATAGTGACAATCCAGTAGAATAAAAGTGATGAACCTCTAGGTGCAATGAATGTATGATACAGTCCCTCTATCGTGAGTCCTGACTAGATGGAGGTCATGAAAAATTTATCAAATTCCATCATCGGTCATATGCTAGATTTATTCGACTCGAGTTCATCCTGTGAATTTTTATGAAAACCCTTTTTCATCAATCACATTGTCTTAGCCAAAGACTTCTAAACTCAAGTCTCATAAATTACATAGGACTACTTGTTTCTGCTAAGGTCAATAGATTGCATATAGATGCACATCCTGCTCCTACAGTGGATCAACTATCGTCAACATCCATTACAAAAACTCATTGAGACCATATTCCTGTATAGTCAAACTTCAATAGCCACACTATGAGTAGTCATAGCACGCAGGTCAAAGGATAGTCACACAATTGCAGCATCGAGAAAGTCACTAACAAGTGAGCAAACATCCATATGACTTCTCATGTTGGTCACGCTCAGTGTTAGTTGTTCTCTAATAACCACCTAGACTCTTGCTTCAATATCTCTACACTGCAGATTTGAGACTCATCTATCTGAAGGAAGCAATCCATGCACCAGTCTATCTGTATCAATCACCATCTCCATGATGATCCTATGACTAGGAGTAATTTAGGAATTAACCATCAATGATACATACCTCAAATTTTCAACTATTTGAGAATATGTACCATCATCTTGTTAATCTTTTGGATGATTCATGGACAAATATAACATGAATAGAATTAAAACTATCGATTAAGTACAAATCATGTCCTAAAAATACTATATGCATTAGTCAAGATTGACTTCTCGGGCAAACATCTAACATTCGATTGGTCCTCTTTATAGAAAAATATGCAATCATTACGACATGCATCTATCTTCTCATATCACATATCTAACTTTTTCACTATTTTCTTTGAAGTATAGAAACTTCCAACAAGCTTCTCATCCTTTGATAGTATTTTTTTATAATTGCTACCATTCTATCATAATAGTTGACTATCATATTAAACTCGACCTTCAAGTTCAACAACTCTAACACAATTGATAATACAGTATATGTTTCACATTTCAATCATAGTGGTTCATCAGCATCTCTTAGCACATGATAAAAATCATCACTGCCAGCTTCTAAATCGTCCTTCACATCTCAACTAAATTCAGGATCAACAGCATCTATAATCATGCCTATCATTCTATCTGTGTCCTTGTCCTGCTCATTTTTAACCCTTATAACTATCTCCCACATCTCTCTATAGAGGTGCCAATGCATAGTTGGATATAAATCTATTTTTATATAAATGAACAGTCATTGTATCCCTATCAAGTATTTTTCTATTGCTACATCTCTTACAAGGGCAACAAACCTGCCCTTGATTTAAGAGTGCCGCATTTCCAAAAGCATACTCATAAAAGTACTCTGCACCCTCTTTATACTCAGTAAAAATCGTCCTATCGACTACTTGATAGGCTATCCAACTACGATCTATGGTGTACTACCTAAGCATTCTGTATATATAAATAAAAAGTAATTACTAAATAATTATTTTAATATTTTAAATGGTTCATATAATAATTGTATCCTACCATCAACTAATAGGTATAAATGGTCCTATCCCATTCAAAAATTATATTAATTCTATAAATCAAATATAGTAATCAAACGATAAGCAATAGGGATCGAAAAAAATTTTGACAGTATCTCTCCTTAGTTCTCCCCCACATGGCATAAGATGTGTGAGAAAAATTAAAAAAAAATACTTTCTCAAATTTCTTTCAAACCCTCACTATACCATTTAATTACTATAATGACCTATATAATTAATTGTAATTCTTAAATTATCTATATTGGACAAGTAATTGATCAATGTACATAATTCTTCTATCCATACAAAAAATATATAAATATACGGATACCATAAAATATATACATAAATCAAAAGATAAATTTATGGTTATATACAATGCAATATTTTTAAAATTTTTAAATTAATGGATTTTAAAGTACATATCATCATTGCAAACAAGGATGATCGTGATGTGCATTTTGCGCATGCGGACTTAACATGCCAGACGACTAGACTGCGCAAGCACACTAGCATGGCATCCAGACAAATTTCATTCTGGAGGTTACAAAGTATCGAGTAGTATTATAAATAGTACTGAAAATGTATCAGGCTGAACTGTGCCATATCACTCCTTGAGTTCGGCCCAAAAATTCTTTTCGTACTTTAGATTGGGCCTAGGGCCTAAAATTCAATCGCCAAGCTACTTCGACAACCACCAGAGTAGATAAGCAGGTCAGAGCCAATCCGACGGTGGTCCGATCTCGAATCCCTATCATTGAAAGTAGTAAGGCTACTCTTATCGGAGAGCTTTCTAGAGTAGTTTCACTTTTTGAGAATAATATTAATTTAAATAATATTATCAATAATATTATTAATTTTAATAATTATTTAAATTAATAATATTATTAATTTAAAATAATCAAATAAATTTAATTTTAAATATTAAAAATTTAAAAAGATGGGAATGGATTATGACAACGGTAACGAAGCCATCGTCGTCACTAAAAGTTGTTGATGAAGAGGAGGCGATCAGGAACTGCGAATGGTGGCTTCCAACGACGGTGCTTCGACGGTGGTGGGGATGCCCAATCCAATGAGGAGAAGCTTAGGACAGCATGGGGATGCCTGATCTGGCACGAGATGCCCGATCTGGTGTGGAAAAGGTGGTGGGGGAAGTATACCGAAGGTCGAAAAGAATCAGAGAACCCGAGGCATCGAGATGGGGCTTAGGTGAGCATCCGACTGCACTGAGGAAGAGGTGGGAGGCGGGGAAGAAAGGGGAGGGCCGACACGGGATCAGCGATGATCGATCTGACGTAGGGATGCTGGATCCAAAAAGGGGATGATGGTGCGAGGTCTCGGGTGCAACGACGTGGCCTCCGACAGTGCAAAGGGCAAAAAAGGGGATAGAGACGGAGGTTTAAGGGGCGGCAGTGAATGAAGAACAGCACGATCGTGGATCAAGGGGTATTTTAGGATGAACTATTAGTGACAGCTAATTACCGTCACTAAAACTGTCGCTAATAGCATTTATTTAAAACTTAATTTATAGCCATCTATTTAAAACTTAATTTATAGCGACGACTCTACCATCGCTGATAAGAAAAATAGTCATCGCTAATAAGTGGTCGATCTTTTAGCGACGAAGATAGTTTTCATTGTAACATGTCATCGGTAAAGCATCATACCTATTGGGGAGAAAGTCAAGTTTGCCAAAAGAGTCCCAAAGAAAGAAGATCACCATGTCGTAATTGCAGCAGGTCAATCACCAAGCTGTTGACATGAAGCTTTCCTTCCACCAAGGACTTGAAAGCAGCAGCCAAAAAAAGAAAAACTGATGCTGCCGATGAGGAGAAGGAAAAGAAAAAGCTTGGCGAGGAGAGGTATCCCATCTAGATCGGTGCATACCTTTGCCTATGACAGGGTGGACCCGATCCCCAGGGGATCGGCGTTGCCTTGTCCGTTCCAATCTTTGTGGCAAATACGCCACCCAAGGATATGAACCTCCTTCTTTTTGGTAGACCCTTGACTGCTTTCTTCGGAGAATGATCGAGGATCGGATGGACATTCTCTACCCAGAATCCAAGATGGAAAACACCAATCAATTCTCTCTGTACAGACCTATCAGACTTTGCTGTCTAGTCACATCACTTCATCTTATCAACCGTGCATTGGTCAAGCCCATATCGCATCACCATCTCCTCCATGGTCAGCTATGCATCGAGTAAATTTATGACTGCTATCAGAGACAATTTAAACACACCTCATATGGTCCCGTGTGATGGGACACGATCAAAATAACATCTTGTCCTCTCACCCTTGACTTTAATCCTCCCATATTTGGAGAAGGGGTCCTAACAAAAGTCACTGCATCGATCCCCATCTCGGCCGCTGGCTCCAATATCTTATCAATCCAAACACTAGCCAACCTATCCCAAGGTGACACCCAAGTGCCAGGCACTAAGCCAAGGGAAATCCAACTGGCCACTCTTGAAGATTTTGAGTGAATCTTTACTCCTAATCAGTCTTTGAATCATTCACTATTATAACTTATCATGCTCAGGGAGATTGACCCTTACTTCCCAGAGCCCCATGTAGCAAGCAAAACCAATCCTCGAGTTGCATCGAGCCTCACTTATTCGACCCCCTGTTGACTTTGGATGGCACATTCTAAAAGATCTTCCGACACTCTCCTTCCAGCCACCAATCCTTGCCACTATCAGTTAATGGATGGATTGATTCAGGCAGACCAACCGATCCTCCATGCCGACACCATCCAGCAACAAGGACATCCGCAAGCTCATAGACTTCAGCATACTAAACGACAAACCTCCATCTAAAATACAGGTCAAGATACACTAATTATGATTTTTATCCACAGGAGTCAAGTCAAGATATACCATCCCGCACAACCATTCCACTTGTAACCCTTGCACCGACTAAGCCTACATCACATCGCCTCCCCTGCTGACTATGCACCAAGCAAAGGTCCACTCACCATCGGGACATGCGATGTGACTTGTACAGCCCATCACGGCCAAGTGGCCCTGAATGACTTGTTGTTCGTTGACCCTCGGCCTCGTCCCCTCTATAAGCAAAGGTGAGGAGGAGACCCCCCAAGTATGCATTCACAAACTGGCCTAAAACTCTTGCTTTACTAAATCTCTCCCTCTCCTTCTCATCTATTGTGTCAGATTCTTGACTTGATCGTCAGAGAATCTCCGTCAGAGTCAACTCCGATAGGAACTTATTTTACAGGAGATGTTCCTCCGATGGTTTTTGTCCTACTCCAGCCGGCCCCCACGAAGGTCGAGAATCTTTTTTAATAGATTGGCACTAGAGGAAGGGCTAGACCCACTCTGAGAAGGAAAGAAGAGAGCTACACAACTACTATGGCACCACACAAAGGGACGTCATCCCGTTGGCCAAATGCTATTACTTTCCAACTGACGGATAATCTACCTAACCAACAAACTCAGACATTGCCATTGGTGGTTCTGCCACCAACTACTGCTCCATCATCTGGAGCAGTTGTTGGCATGTACCAGTTCAACCTACTGGGCCAGCAGGTTTGAGATCTAACCATAGCGGTGCACGTGATAAAACAAAATAACCCTCTACCACCTGTTGCATTTTTGCCTGAGTATCCCCAAGTTTTCTTACAAAGACAGACTCATCAAAGTCATCTGAAGGAGCCAGAGCGCAGGGCTCGACGGTCTTCGAGTCCTCACTCTGGGTATGACTCCACTTTGGGCCAATCCTACTTTCCCCATTTTGAAGCCTATACCACCAGAGATGCAGAGATTGATCGTAAGCTTCGAGACATGAATCAGATGATCCAGACCTTGCAAAATCGAGCCCCAACCAGGGATGATGGTTACAATACCGATCCCCCCTTTAGTATTGAAATCATGAGTCAGCCGCTCTGCCACCATTTTAAGATGCCCCAGCTGAAAAACTATGATAGATCGACTGACCCTGTGGATCATTTGGAAAGCTTCAAGATGGTGATACTTCTCCATGGGGCCACCAATGCCACCCTTTGCAGTGCCTTCCCTCTACTCTGAAAGGTGTGGCCCGACATTGGTATTCTAGCTTGAAGCCATAAATGATCTCCTCATTTAGCCAAATGGGTCACCTCTTTGTGACCCATTTTGTCAACATCAGGAGGCAAAGAAAGAGATCTGACTCCCTAATCAATATCAAGCAGAAAGAAGAGGAGTCCCTCCGATCTTATCTCAATCATTTTAATACGGCTGTATTGAAGGTGAGCGATCTAGATCAGACGGTCACAATGACCATCTTGAAAGATGAACTTTTGAAGAACGATCTTCGATAATCTTTGGAGAAGTCCTACCCCCATGACTTCATGGAGATGCTGGTCAGAGCAGAGAAATATGCACGGACTGATGAAGCTTTTGGAGTCAAACCCATGTCAGCGATAATTTTTGGAGAGAGAAAAAAGGAAGAGCCTGAAAAGCTCTGGCCACTGGAGAACAAGAAGAAAGATCTTCGATAAGCTCGGTCTCCCCTAAGGTGCTACCAATCCTGAACTCACCCCGGGGGACGCTGACGGTAGAGCCCAATTGAGAAGCGGTGCCTATCTCCATCAAAAAAATTTATAAATTATACTCCCCTTAATGTCCCCCTGACACAAGTCCTTATGGAGGTGCGCGGCCAGATCCCCCAACCTCAAAGAATGAAAGGAAACCTAATGCGTCGAAATGCAATCAAGTTCTATCTTTACCATCATGACCACAGCCATGACACTGAAGATTGTGTCCAACTTTGGGATGAGATTGAAGAACTTATTCATCGTAGACATCTAGACCGATTTATTAGGCACTGTGCAGAACATCATGAGGAGCATCGAAGGGATCCCCCATAGCAAGAGCAGTGACAAGAACTTTCAAAAGACCAGCCCCAGCTAGGATCATCAACATGATCACAGGAAACATCGGCCTAGAATTGAAGAAGCCAAATCATCTAAGAAGCTAAGGATTGAGGAGCCTATCACCTTCACCAAAGAGGACACTCCAGGAATCTTGTACTCGCACAATGATGCAGTGGTTGTAACTTTAAATATAGAAAATTATAATGTATGCTATGTCCTGATAGATAATGCAAGCTCAGTGGATGTGTTATTTTATGATGCTTTTTCTAAAATGAAAATACCCCCTGAGTGTCTGGGGTGACTGATGCCCCTTGGTAAGATTTACGGACAATGCAATACTTGTTGAGGGGGTTGTCATGTTGCCCGTAATTGCTGGTTGAACCCCCCAGGTGGACTTCTTGGTGGTGCGGATGCCCTCTGCATACAATGCCATTGTTGAACCCAGGACTTAACACCCTTCGTGCGGTGGTATCCACCTACCACCTCAAGATGAAGTTCCCAACCCATCATGAGGTTGGTGAGGTTCGGGGGGATCAGGCTTTGGCACACCAATGCTATACCATTACACTTCAAGATGCCAAAAAATCTGAGATCTACTCTGTAGTTAGGCTGGACACCCACGATGAGTTGATTGAAGAACGTGGGGAGCCAGTAAAAGACCTTGATGTTAGGACCACAGCCCCTAACCAATTTTCTAAAAGACAAATGTCCATTAAGAGGTGAGGTTTATTAGCCTTTATCCACTAAGCACAGGGGCTTCACACCTTAATTGACCTGCATCAAGTTAGATCACCCTCAACCAACAAACTGAGTAGTTAGATCTATTTAATCTTATCAATCAGGCACTAGTCGATCCTTCCTGTCGACTCCCATCATTGTTATCAATACATTAGCCTTCCTTCGGCTACCAACCCCAGTCAGAGTCTTATCGAATCCCTTCGGCTACCATCCTCTCCCAAAGTCTCATTGAATCTCTTTCGACTATCAACCTCTTCTAGAGTCTCATCCAGTCTCCTTTGGCTACCAATCTTGTTAGGACCATAGCCCCTAACCAACTTTTCAAAAAGCAAATGTCTATTGGAAGATGGGGTTTATTAGTCTATATCCACTAGGCATAGCGGCTTCATATTTGAGTTGATCTGTATTAAGCTAGATCATCCTCAACCAGCAAATTGGGTGGTTAGATCCATTTAATCTTACCAACTGGCACTAGTCGACCCTTCCTGTCGACTTCCATAATTATTGTTAATACATCAGCCTTTCTTCGGCTACCAAATCCAACTAGAGCTCACCGAATCTCTTTGACTATCATCCTCTCTCAGAGTCTCACTGAGTCTCCTTCAACTACCAACCTCCCCTTAGGTCTCACCGAATGTGCACTGAAATCTTGCACAACAATTTCTCCCCCCGAGCGATATTTTTTTTTTTTATCACTTTAAGGGCCTACTAGGATTTTGAACCTGCAACCTCAATCTTATATTAACTGTTCGGACCATAGCCCCTAACCAACTTTTCAAAAGATAAATACCTATTGGGAGGTGGGGTTTATTAGCCTTTATCCCCTAGGTACAGGGACTTCACACCTGAGTTGACCCGCATCAAGCTAAATCACTCTCAATCAGTAGGCTAGGTGGTTAGACCCATTTAATCTTACTAATCAGACATCAGTCAACTCTCCCTATCGACTCTCATAATTATTGTCAATACATCAGCCTCCCTTCGGCTGCCAACCCCAACCTGAGTCTCACCAAATCTCTTTCAGCTACCAACTTCTTTCAGAGTCTTATCGAGTCTCCTTCGGCTACCAACATCTCTTTGGGTCTCATTGAATATGCGCTGGAATCTTGCACAACAAATTTCTCCATGGATCGCACCAAATGTGTGCTGGAATCTTGCACAATAATTTCTCGCCCCCAGTGATATTTTTTTAACACTCTGGAGGTCTATCGAGTTTCGAACCTGCAAACTCACTCTGATACCAACTATTAGGACCATAACCCCTAACCAAATTTTGAAAAGATAAATATCTAGATCTAGAAATAAGAAAATAACTTATTTTCTTTTTACAAAAAAATATAAACATCTTTGCCTGGACTCCTACGGACATGCCCGAGATTGATCTCATGGTAATGGTACATCAGTTGGGTGTCAAGCCCATCTATCGATCGGTGAAGTAGAAGAAAAAAAATTTCAGCCCTGAACGACACAAAGCGATGGCCGAAGAAGTGGAAAAGCTACCTAAGGCTGACTTCATTCAAAAAATAACTTCTCCTAACTGGATCACCAATGTAGTTTTAATAAAAAAGATGAATGGCAAATGATAGATCTGTATAAACTTTATGGATCTAAATAAGGCATGTTCGAAGGACAGCAACCCTCTGCCTCCATTTGACCAGCTGACAGTGAAGGAAAAAAACGACAGTATTATGCATGCAATTTCAAAATTTTTCACGATGGATGTATAAGATTAAATGAATTAATCTATTTTTTATGCATAAGATCTATGCAGACTGCCATGTCAAGATCTATAATATGATTTAACATATATTTAAGATCTAAAAATAAAAAACTACATCGATCTAATCGATGTTGCAAACTAGATCTAACACTTAGATCTATCGATACTAGTCTAATAAGTTCAAAACTTGTTACTAGATTGTGGGTTGCTAATCTCCACAAATATCTTGTATAGGGGAGAGTCACTTCTAATTGCTCGCAGCCATACGAAAATGTCCGATCTCTATAAAACATCCACATGAAGATCAGTGTAGATCAGGCTCCTTGGAAGTGCTAGCTTGCAAGGATCTTCAAGACAGAATTGTCTCTTCTTCTCTTGAACTCTTGGATGCTCCAAATGAGAGGAAGACTTAGAGGAGGAAGAGAGGAAGAGAGGAAGAGAGAGAGCTCAAAAGAAAAATAAAATCAACAAGGAACTCAAGATGGGGTGTCCACAATTGGAGATCTCTTTATATAACAAGGGGCTAGCATTTTGGTCAAAGGGGAGGGCGCCAAGGAGTCCACGCCAACCACAATTTTTGGCATCCCAAAAATTCTAGAA
This sequence comes from Elaeis guineensis, assembly GCF_000442705.2. Taxonomy (NCBI): domain Eukaryota; kingdom Viridiplantae; phylum Streptophyta; class Magnoliopsida; order Arecales; family Arecaceae; genus Elaeis; species Elaeis guineensis. Next base: position 11,522,997 of record NC_025999.2, on the reverse strand, counting down.
AAAGACATATGGTGTAAGGAAGGGAATAGGAGTTTCTCATGCCTAAAAACTTTATAAAGAATTCAAAGAAAAAAATATCTTGATGTCACTCTTCTTTCCAAACTTAAAAATCTCTTTCTTTCTTATCTCCTTATCTCTAATTAGGATCGCATTCAAATTAGGCAGGAGATAAGATCATGACTCATCATGCTTTGCTATCCAACCTTACTGGGCCCTCTCTCTTCATACAAAAAATCTCATGCCAAAACTATTTTGGCATTGAGAAGGAAGGCGTGGATCCAAGGTGGTGCAAGAGATAAGGATAGAGTCCCTACCGACTGAGACTCTTCATTTTCAATTTGATTCAAAGCTAAATCAAATTTGGTTTGAACTCAATGATAGAAATAAACCTAATCTAATTAGAAGTCCAATCATCTCAATAAATTTCTAATCCAATTAGAAATTAGCTGAGTCCAAGTCTGAATCAAATCAGGATCAAATTTTTCTTATAATTAGGCTTGATCAAATCAAACTTAATCTAAGTCAAACTGAATCTAATTCAATTAGATTTGATTCAAAGCTTTTTGCTCAATCAAATTGAGTCAATTAACAATTCAATTGTTAATAAATCTTCTATTAATAGTAGAGTTTTAGTCTAGTGGGACTCTCTTCCAGAGTCCCAATCCAGTAGGACTCTTCACCAGAGTCATAATCCAATTGGACTCTTCAGCCATCAGATTAGACCGTATCTTCTAATATGTGTGACCCCATAGGTTCGAACCTAAGCTGGTAGTATAGGAATAATTTTTTATACTAATCGATGTAACTATCTAGCAATGGGACCCGACGTCTGGATAGACCGAAAGATTATAAAGCAATATTCTAGAACCTACTGACGTATGGTTACCGTATAATTCATCCCTTTGACCCTAACACTCAAGATGACCTAAGATTTGACTGTCAACCCTAATATAGTCGACCACATTGTATTTCAATCTTTCAAATCTATCATACAGATTATCCTAATCAAGATTTTATTAAATTAAAATATACTAATCCATAACTCCTACTAATTTAGAGGGATCAATTCCATCTTAACTCATGTACTGACTTAATAAGTACTTAACTATACCCAGTAACCTTCCATCACTAAATTAGAAATTCAGATGGTCCGATATTAAAATACAATGAGTTACTTACAAGTCACCATGGTGATCTCAGGTTGGAGGGATACTTATATCCATATCCTTCATGAATCACTCTTGACAGCAAAGTGCTCGACAAATGGTCATGTTCGGTGCGAATGTACTCCAACATTCTACCTGCATGCTACACCAATATCTCCACACTCCTTGGTTAAGAGGATAACCAACTCATATGGCATACAATGATCTGTACTCGATATTGCTATCATTCTATTAATAGCATATCATTCGATCACAAATATATTTTAAGAACTAAGCGACAAATCTTTCTTTGTCGATTAAATATAGTCCTAAGGACTTCATCACAACACAAGAGTTCAAATAAGATGAACAAAGTATGATGAAAAAGTTAAATAATTTTTATTAATAAAAATTTATATATATTTATAAATATAAGCACAATCATCAACAAGCTGATGATTGGCTTTGAGATATATTTTTCAATAACTCCCACTTGGACTAAAGCCAATTGGTACAGTATCATATACCCATCTTCGACTTGTGATCATCGAACTCCTTAATTTCAAAAGCTTTAGTAAATGAGTCTGCTAGGTTCTCCTTTCCATCGATCTTCTGAAGATCGACATCATCTCAATCCACGATCTTTCGGATAAAGTGGTAGCAGTGCAGAATATGCTTGGCGCACTGATGGAACTTCAACTCTTTGACTTGAGCAATGACTCCAGTGCTATCACAGTATAACAGGATAAAGCCATCGATGGAGGGTGCCACTCCAAACTCATCGATAAACTTTCGTAATCATACAGCTTCCTTCGCAGCATCAGATACCAAGGTATACTCTGCTTCACAAATAGAGTCAGCCACAGTGTGCTGCTTAAAATTTTTTCAGTAGATTGCTTCACTGTTCAGAAAAAAATATAATCTGACACACTTTTACTATCATCATGGTCTGACTGAAAGTTGAAATTAGTGAACCCTACTAGTTTCAAGTCAGTTTCACCATAAATAAGTCACTGATCCTTAGTATTTTTTAAATATTTAAGAATGATCTTTACGATCTTTCAGTGGTTCTCTCCTATATAAGACTGGTATCCACTCACTATCCCTAGTGAGTATGCCACATCTGATCTTGTACACGTTATAGCGTACATTATGGAATCCACTGTCGAAGCATATGGAACTCTACTCATACACTCTCTCTCTTGAAGGGTTGTCGAATAATCCTTCTTCAAGAGAAAAATTTCATGACCTATCGAAATATAGCTTTTCTTGAAATTTTTCATGCTGAACCATTTCAATATGGTATCTATGTACATAGATTGGGAGAGTCCGAGCAGCCTCTTAGATCTATCCTTATAGATCTTCATCCCTAGGATGTAGGCTGCTTCTCCCAGATCTTTCGTTGAGAATTGTGATGACAGCCACACTTTTATTCCCTGCAATGCAGGGACATCATTTTTGATTTAGAGAATATCGTCTACATACAAAATAAGAAATATAATTACTGAACCATTAGCCTACTTATATAAGTAAGATATTTCTCCGTTCTTAATGAAGCCATACGTTCTGATTATCTTATCAAAATATATGTTCCAACTACGAGATGCTTGCTTCAATGCATAAATGGATCTTTGAAGCTTGCACACGTTAAACTCGTCTGTGGATGTGAACCTCTCAGGTTGTATCATATATACCTCTTTATTCAGCTCTTTATTTAAGAAAGCTATCTTCACATCCATTTGTTAGGCTTCATAGTCCAGGTATGCTACAATCGCAAGCATGATCCAAATGAACTTGAGCATTGCCACAAGAAAAAATCTCTCATCATAGTCAATACCATAACACTGACGATATCCCTTGGCAATCAGATGGGCTTTATAGGTCTCCATCTTTTCATCTGCTCTCCTTTTTCTTTTGAAGATCCATTTATACCTTATGGATTTTACCCCTTCAGGTGGATCAACTAATGTCCATACATCGTTGATCTTCATAAACTTCATTTCAGATTTCATAGCTTCAAGCTATTTCTCAAAGTCAGACCTCTGCATCGCATCCATATAGATAATTGGATCCTTATTACTCTCATCGAGCTCAACAGGATCTCCAATCCAGACAAAGAAACCTAAGTATCTGTGTGACTAACATGGTACTCTACCGGATCGTCTTAAGGATATTTGTATATTGGGCTCCAGATTTGATCTTATCAAATTCAGTTCAAATTCAGTCACTGATGTTGGTTCTTCTACCTATCGAACTTCATCAAGCTCAATTTGAGAGGTACTTATTCCTTCACTAAGAAACTCCTTTTTCAAAAAGTATGCTTTACTACTGATAAATATCTTTTATTCAGTAGAGAGATAAAAATAATATCCCTTCATTTCTTTAAAGTACCCTATGAAATTATACTTATCAGACCTAGGTCCGAGCTTGTCGGTTTGTAATCATTTAACATAAGCCGAACACCCCCAGACTTTAAAGTAAGTGAGGTTCGGCCTACGCCCTGACCATATTTCATATGGTATTTTACTAACTAACTTGCTCGAAATATTATTAAGTACAAAACAAACTGTCTCAAGTGCTTATCCCCAAAAAAAGAATGGTAGACCTACAAATCCTATCATGGATCGAACCATATCCAACAAGATTCGATTCCTCCTTTCTGAAATGCTATTAGGCTGTGGTGTCCCGAGAGAGGTCTATTGTGAGATAATCTCATTCTTTCCTAGATATGTCAGAAATTCACTGAAAAGGTATTCACCCCCTCGATCAGACTGAAGAATTTTAATACTTTTTTTAGTTTATTTTTTTACTTCATTATGAAATCATTTGAATACTTCAAATAATTCAAATTTATGTTTCATCAAGTAGACATACCCATACCTAGATAGGTCATCTGTGAATAAAATAAAATAGCTATGCCCTCCTCCAGAACTAATGTTCATAGGCCTACATACATCAGTATGTATTAGACCTAGAACTTCACTAGCTCATTTATCTTTTTCAGTAAAAGATGATTTAGTTATCTTCATTAGAAGACAAGACTCACAGGTCGGCAATGATTCACAATCATTGATATTAAAGATACCCTCTTGTGCTAACCTGTTTATCTTGCTCTTGTTAATGTGATCAAACCTGTAATGCCAAAGATAGGCATCTGTGATATTATCTAACTTTGGATGTTTATTTGGAGTGTACATTACACTCACAGATTATGATAAAATATAGATATCATTTCTTAATTATCCTCGTATTATTGTAACATCATTCATAATGATATCACAATAATAATTTTTTATTGATAAATTATAACCATCTTTGGTCAAAAGGCTAACAGAGATAATATTCATCAAGAAAGATGGGCAATAGTGACAATCACTTAAAATGACACCATTAGACTCAAAAACAGGCTCGATGACTCCTAAAGTCATGATTAAAACTTGACTTCCATCTCCCATATTTAGAAATCTCTCATCGTTCTCAAATTTTTTATGAACTTAAAATTCTTACAATGAATTACATATATGAGCTGAACTTTCGGTATCAAATACCCAGAAAGTAATATCACATATAAAGAAATTATAATGTGTTATCATATAAGTACTTTGACCAGCAACTAATTGCTTGTTTCTCTTTAGCCTATTTGGATCATAGTCTACTTGACACGGTTCAACCCTAAACTTTTTAGCTAGATTAGGCTCAAGATCAATGTTCAACTTTTGATACTGGCTATCGAAGTTAGATCCAATAAGCTCATCACTATCAAACAGTGGTGGAGTGACCAATTGCTAGCCATTTCTAAAAAGAAAAAAAAATACAGACCTAATTAGTATATAAATTAATCAAGCCTAAAGATATGAATTTTAGTCTAAAGATTCTCTCATTATTTTATACGAATTGATAGCCTCTACTTTTAATTCAAAGAATTATCTTAATTTTTTAGCATGTACTAGAATCTACACAGACTGCATAAAGGCCCGAATATGGCTCGACCAACCCATATGCATCTATGGATAGATTCTCAATCAATTATCTCTCTAAATAATTTTTAGTAATTAATTTCATCCTAGATTTTATTTCAGTAGGCGATAGGCCTCCACTGAAAGTTCTGATTAGGTCAAACTATTAACATGAACCTACTCAGTGATTCTAACTAATGAATGATCAGGTTCGAGTATGGCTCGATCAACCCAACCATTCATCAGATACTACATCAGAGTCATCATATGATGAATAATAATTCTATCATTCAGAGAAACACCAGATGGATGGCACCTTCAATGTCAATCAAAAATAATGGATCCATTATCATTCATCTTAATGGAAGGCTATGATCTAGTTATCACTATAACCAGCTCATTTTATAGACCTAATAATTTAGAAGATTTAATTTATGAATTAAGAGAAGAGACAAGAAGAGATCAACCAGTAAACCACAATCCTCCCACTGACTTCACCAAGTCATTGAGTCGGATTGAGGTCATGCTGGTTGAAATGGCATCTAAATCAGTCACATTAATCAACCTTAATGGTATGGATCAACTCGAATCACTTAGCAGTCTAATCAAGATATAATTCATTAAATTAGCCAAGTAAGTGAGATCGATGGGAGGATCTGCTAAGCTTGCCTTAGACACCATCAAAATAGCCAGGTAAGCCATTCTCAATTAAAAACCATCGGTAGAAATGCTAAACTTATTTTAGACACCAATTGGTTAATTTATTTCGATTTGACCAATCTAATGATTCAGGTTCAACCACTAAGTCATAATCAAGGTCTATTTAGTCTAATCAAAGATATAGACTTGACCATCTATAACTATTATATTAAAAAAAATTAATTTAATATAATTTAATATTTGGTTAGATTTAATCAATTCTCTATATAGTCCATAAACTCTTTGATTCTAACCTTAGGTCTAACCCAATTAAGAGGATCTGATTTGAGCTAACCCATGCCTCATATTTTATGCAATATCATTAGATCTTAAATCATAATTCTAGATTTAATCAATTCAACACTTAATTCTTAATTAAGTTTAGCATCAACATAGTTTAGGTTTTGAAATAATTTCTCATATAAATTTTTTACATGAAATCATAAAATTTTTTTAGATCATATCTAAATTTTTATAATTTTAAATCAAAATAATTTTGATTATTAAGATTAGATGTAATAATTTTACTTTGCAACTTGCATTACATACAACAAATCTTAGGGTTTCAAGATCTAGAATTTTGCAAGAAAGTAAGTTTTTCTTTTCACTTTCTTCTTCATGGAACCTTGCAGTGGCACCCCTACATGCCATAAAGAGCACCCCATTGAATGGGAAGAGAGGGTCATGTAACCTTATTTGCTCCTATGACCAGATGGCCTGGTGATTATCCAATCCAAGTACTTTACTACTCATATCATCTAATCTAACATGTAGAGAACTAATCAAATATCAAATCTAAAATTAAAATATATTTAGATCTAATCTAAATAATAAATAATCAGATCTAATATCATATAATCAGATCTAAAAGCATATTAAATCATATCATAAGGAACTTTGCTATGATACCAACTGAAGAAAAAGCATGACAGTACTATGCATGCAATTTTAAAATTTTTCACAGCGAATTTATAAGATTAAATAATTTAATCTATTTTACATATATAAAATCTGATCTAGACTACCATGCCAAAATCTATAATATTATTTAACATGTATTTAAGATCTGAAAATAAAAAATTACATCGATCTAATCGATGCTGCAAACTAGATCTAACACTTAGATCTATCGATACTAGTCTAACAAGTTTAAAACCAGTTACCAGATTGTGGGTTGCTGATCTCCACAAATATCTTGCATAGGAGAGAGTCTCTTCTAGTTGCTCACAGCCACATGAAGATGTCCGACCTCTACAAAATATCCACATAAAGACCGATGCAGATCAAGCTCCTTGGAAGTGCTAGCTTGCAAGGATCTTCAAAGCTGAATTGTCTCTTCTTCTCTTAAACTCTTGGATGCTCCAAAAGAGAGAAAGACTTAGAGGAGGAAGTGAGGAAGAGAGAGAGCTCTAGAGAAAAATAAAACCAGCAAGAAACTCAAGATGGGGCATCCACAATTGGAGACCCCTTTATATAACAAGGGGCTAGAATTTTGGTCAATGGGGAGGGCACCAAAGAGTCCATGCCAACCATAATTTTTTGCATCCCAAAAATTCCAAAAAAAGAGAGATGGCGTGAAGAAGGGAATAGGAGTTTCTCATGCCTAAAAACTCTTCAAAGAATTCAAGGAAAAAATATCTTGACGCTAGCCTTCTTTTCAAACTTAAAAATCTCTTTCCTTCTTATCTCCTTATTTCTAATTCAGATCGTATTCAAATTAGACAGAAGATAAGATCATGACTCATCATGCTTTGCCGCCCACCCTTACTAGGCCCTCTCTCTTCGTGCCAAAAATTTTATGCCAAAACTATTTTGGCATTGAGAAGGAAGGCATGGGTCCAGGGTGGCACAAGAGATAAGGATAGAGTCCCTGCCGACTGAAACTCTTCATTTTTAATTTGATTGTAAGTCAAATCAAATTTGGTTTAAACCCAATGATAGAAATGAATCTAATCTAATTAGAATCTCAATCATCTCAATAAATTTCTAACCCAATTAGAAATTAGCTGAGTCCAAGTCCTGATCAAATCAGGATCAAATTTCTCTTACAATTAGGCTTGATCAAATCAAACCAATCTAAATCAAATTGAATCTAATTCAATTAGACTTGATCCATAGCTCTTTGCTCAATCAAATTGAGTCAATTAGCAATCCAATTGCTAATAAATCCTCTATTAATAATAGAGTTTCAGTCCAATGAGACTCTCCTCCAGAGTCCTAGTCCAATGGGACTCTTCACCAGAGTCACAATCCAATTGGACTCTTCAGTTATCAAATCAGACTGTATCTTCTAATGTGTGTGATCCCATAGGTTCGAACCTAAGCTGATAGTATAAAAATAATTTTTTATACTAATCAATGTAACCATCTAGTAATGGGATCTGACATCTGGATAGGTCGAAAGATTGCAAAGCAATATTCTAGAACCTACTGACGTATGGTTACCATATAATTTATCCCTTTGATCCTAATGCTCAAGATGACCTAGAGTTTGACTGTTAACCCTAATATAGTTGACCACATTATATTTCAACCTTTTAAATCTATCATATAGATTATCCTAGCCAAGATCTTACTAAATTGAAATACACTAATGCATATCTTCTACTAATTCAGAGGGGTCAATTTCATCTTGACTCACATACCGACTTGATAAGTACTTGACTGCACCTAGTAACCTTCCATCATTGAATTAAAAATTTAGATGGTTCGGTATTAAAGTACAGTGAGTTGCTTATAAGTCACCGTGGTGATCTCAGATCGAAGGGACACTTATATCCATACCCTTCACGAATCATTCTTGATAGCAGAGTGATCAGCAAATGATCATGTTCGATGTGAATGTACTTCTACATTCCACCTGCATGTCATACCAATATCTCTATACTCCTTGATTAAGAGGACATCCAACTCATATGGCACACAACGACCTATACTCGATATTGCTATCATCCAATTAACAGCATATCATTCGATCGTGAACATATTTTAAGGACTGAGCGATAAATCCTCCTTTATCGATTAAATATAATTTTAAGAACTTCATCACAACACAGGAGTTCAAATAAGATGGATAAAGTATGATGAAAAAACTAAATAACTTTTATTAATGAAAATTTATATATATTTATAAATATAAGCACAATCATCAACAGACTGACGATTGATAAGAGCTACTGTGAAGTATGAACTCCTCACCTTCATGGATTTCATCTCGGGATATAATCAAATCCGGATGGTACCTGAAGATGAGAAAAAGATCACCTTTTTTACTGATCGAGATCTCTTTTGTTACAGGATTATGTCCTTCGACCTAAAGAATATAGGTGCCACCTACCAGTGCCTTGTAAATAAAATCTTTAAATATCATATCGATCATAATATGGAAGTCTATATAGATGATATGCTCATCAAAAGTAAGACTTCGTGCTATCACATGGACGACCTCAAAGAGATTTTTGCCATACTTCGAAGATACCAGATGAAGTTGAATCTGATGAAGTGCACTTTCGGCATAACCTTGAAAAAATTCTTGAGTTTTCTAGTGTCTAGTCAGGGTGTGGAAGCCAATCCGAAGAAGATCAAAGCTATCCAAGGCATGAACCCTTCGAAAACTATAAAGGAGGTTCAGTGTCTCACTAGATGGATAGCAATACTGAACCAGTTTGTATCTAGATCGACCGAATGGTGCCTCTCATTTTTCAAGTTTCTAAGATAGCCCAAGAATTTTTTATGGACCACAGAATGCAACCGCACCTTTGAGGAGCTGAAGAGCTACCTAGCTTCTCCACCACTTCTCAGCAAGCCGAGAATAGGGAAAGACTCTACCTATACTTAGTAGTTTCATCAATTGTTGTGAGTTCTATCCTGGTTCGAAAATAGGAGAAAATCCAGAAGCTCATTTATTATGTTAGCCGAACCCTCCATAATGCTGAAACCTGGTACATTAAAATGGAGAAGCTCATTTTCTCCCTCATTATTTTTGCTCGTAGATTTCAACCCTATTTTCAGATGCACCCAATCGTAGTCCTCACCAATCAACCCTTGAGGGTGGCTTTGCATCATCCTGACACTTCAGGATGATTAGTGAAATGGGCGATTGAACTCACAGAGTTTGGAGTGGAATTTAGACCTCGGCCTTCCATTAAAGCTCAGGCTTTGGCCGACTTTATTATGGAATGTACTATCCTCGAAGACTCGACGGAGCTAGAATCATCTGAAGAAGGAGTCAAGACACTCTATCGGGACCTATCCCATGAACATGGCAAGTTCTGGACCGTGAACATGGATGGATCGGCTAATTCCACTGGATCCAGCACAGCCTTGTTGCTTTCAGGACCAGATGGGTTCATCGCGGAATGCGTCTTATGGTTTAATTTTTCTGCAACCAACAATGTAGCTGAATATGAAGCCCTTTTGGTCAGATTGAGAATTGCACAAAAGCTGAGAGTCAAAAAGCTAAGAATTTACACTGACTTACAACTGATGGCTAGCCAAGTCAAAGGATAGTATGAAGCACGAGAGAAGAAGATAAAAAGATACCTCTCGAAGGTAAAGAGTCTCACCTCGACATTTTCTGATTTAGAAATTCGACAGATACCCTGGATGGAGAACTCAAGGGTCAATCTGCTCTCCAAATTAGCCATCTCGATGCCAGGCGATATCCCTGGACATTCATTCTTTGAAGTGCTGGAAAAGCCAAGCCTTGAAGATCAGATCCAAATTCTGCAGATTGATAAAGAGCCCAACTGGATCAACCTCTTCATTTATTTCTTGAGGGATGAAATTCTATTGGCCAACTTGAAGGAACCTAAGAAAATCAAATATCATGCACCTTACTATGTCCTCCATGAAGAAAAACTTTACAGGCAATCTTTCTCCTTACCGCTTCTTAGGTGCCTTCATCCCGCTAAAGCCGAATACACCCTTCACGAGGTGCATGAGGGGATATGCGGAAGTCACGTGATTGGTAAGTCATTGGCTTATAGACTACTTCGACAAAGGTATTATTGGCCCAAAATGCAAGATGATGCCATCGAATTTGTTAGATGCTGTAATCAGTGCCAAAGGATTGTCAATATCCAGCGCCAGCCGGCAACTCCATTAACCCCAATTGCAGCTTCATAGTATTCGCACAATAAGGGATGGATATCCTGGATCTCTTTCCTCCAACTTCGAGAAAAAATAAGTTTCTACTCGTGACAATTGACTATTTTACTAAGTGGATAGAGACTGAACCTTTAGCTAAGATTATTGAAGCTAAGGTGGTGGACTTCATATGGAAGTCCATCATTTGTAGGTTTGGCCTCTCACAAGTATTAATCACAGACAATGGGTGCCAATTTTTTAGATCGAAGTTTATTGAGTTCTATCAAGAATGTGGTATTTCTTAACATTTTACATCGGTGAGGCATCCACGGGCAAATGGTGAAGCCAAAGTTATCAATTGAACTATTTTACGGGGCCTAAAGGCCAGGATCGATCAAGCCAAGAGAGTCTGGATTGATGAACTCTATAGCATACTATGAGCTTACAGAACCATCCAGAGGATTCCGACAGATGAGACTCCTTTCAACCCTTCCTTCAGAATGAAAGCCATCATACCAATGGAGATCGGGCTTGCATCATTTCAAATCAAAAACTATAATGATGAAGTTGATGAGGAATAACTTTGAGCGAATTTAGATCTACTAGAAGGAGTTCACGAAAGAGTGTAAGTTCAGATAGCAGCATATCAACAACAAATAGTTCGATATTACAATTTTTGTGTCAGAAATAAAGAGTTTAGGATCGACGACCTGGTCTTACGTCGAACCAAAGTCTCTTAACCTACAGAACATGAAAAGTTGACTCCCAGATAGGAAGGTCCTTATCAAGTAGAAGAGATCATCAGATTCGAAACCTATCGCCTAAAATGACTGGATGGGACAGTCCTATCTTGCCCCGAAACTTAGAAAACCTTTGCATGTACTATAGATGATATATCTAGTTAATAAAAAAGATATTTTCTTTTGAATGATCTTATCTATCATTCGGTCTCCAGCTCATGTTCAATGCATGCCCTGCGATGAAGCCCCTATGATGTTGGAAGAGCATCCGAAGCTCCCACCTATTCGATGAGAGTATAGATGAAGCCTCTATTTATTCGATGGAAGTGCAGATGAAGCTCTCATAATGATGGAAGAACATCCAAAGCCCTCATCTATTTGGTGAAAGTACAGATGAAGCCCCCATCTATTTGATGGGAGTGCAAATGAAACCTCCATATAGTGTGAGAGCATCTGAAGTCCTCACCTATTCAGTGAGAGTACAGATGAAGCTCCCATGATAGTAGAAGAACATCTGAAGCTCCCATCTATTTGGTGGGACTGCAGATGAAGCCCCCACCTATTCAACGAAAGTGCAGATAAAGCTCCCACCTATTCAATGGGAGTACATATGAAGCCTCCATCTATTCGATAAAAGTGTAGATGAAGTTCTCACCTATTCGGTAAGAGTGCAGATGGAGCCTCCGATCAATGGGAGTGTACAAAAATCTCACCTTTTAAGATAGAACCCACCCTCGGATGGAAGGATCAGAAGATCCTTAGCTTCTAAATAGGCATCGTGTTTCAGATGACTCCAAGACTGATCTCAGTTCTGATATGAGACCAAAGCACCATCGACTGCTCTTGTATCACCGACAAAGTGAGCAGTCCCAACCGAAGGATCTTTCCATGTACCTCCTGTGTAACCAGCAACTCCGATCATCTCACACGGCATCGATCCAAACCTCACGATATTAGACTATTTTTCATACCATCAAAGATCTCGATCTGGATGTTCACATATTTGTTGGATTGTGATTGTATCACAAACCCCCTATGCGCATCTCTGTGTTTATCTAGAAGCAAAATGGGAGCTACCCACTAAGAGGTCGGACCCTGAACAGCGCCAGGATTAGTAGCTACCCTGATCTCAAGTGGCACTAATAATCTGGTTCCATAAGCCATCGACCGTGAATTTGAGCCCTACAAATACCTCCGAATGCCTAGCCTAGTTGCTCTAGTTACCCTCTAACAAAAGATAACACCTAGAACTATAAGGCCTGAAGGTGAGGAGCGAGTGATCCAAAAGGGGAGAACAAATTCTAAAAATGCTCGCGGGATCATTGTTAATAAAGCTAAAGTCAAGGCTTATCCGGAGTTAGATTAAGATTGAACTTAAGCCTGAAATAGAGCAATCTATGAGGTCAAATCAAGGATGATACATCCTACACGATTGATTTTTGTAATGCAAACCCAGCGTCGAGTGATTCAATTAGAACTAAAAGTCTCGAAGACCTAGAGATCGTTCCGAAAGCCTTAGGGTCATTCGTTGTGATGGGAAGGTTTAGGATGGACGGTATTCCTGTTGATCCAACCTAACTAGCATGAGATGGCTAAGTACGATCAAGAAATGAAATTGCAAGAAATCTGACATGCACAATGTGAGTTCGGCCACAATTGAAATATTTTACTCATGATAATTACAGGAAAAGTATTATGACAAGTGCGATCATACAGACAAGAAAAAAAATAGAAAAGAAAAAATGAAGACCAACATCGGCTCTGCATCCTGACTGAGAAAACTTTTTCTCTTCTTTTGCCAAGGAGAAAATCAGAACTTGACGTCATCATCTTCCCTGCACGAGCCCCCTTTTGCTCCCGAAAATGAGGTGACCGCTTATGATCTCCTCCCTTCGTGCTCGAAACTTTCCAATCCTATGTGTTCGAACTTCAGAAGAGGATGCATGAGAAAGAGAAAGAGGTATTCTCACACCCGACAACCGATGGCATCCTCACCGATCCAACTGGAGAATAGGCGGGGCACCAACGGCAATGGGTAGAAATCGCACCAATAGGCCATTGAGGGTCCCGATAAAGGGACCTTCCGTTAAAGAGGACCATGGTCCTCACTGAGAGTAACTATGTGATCCAATGGCCATCCCTCTCAAAAGTGCATGCTCCACAGAAACACCATAAGAAAACTCTCATCGAAGCCATGCCTGCTCTGGGCATGATGTCGGAGTAATCCCTGAAGGCCGTAGATCTACAGCACCTCCGAAGGAAACGGTTATTTTCAATACATCCCAAGCCAAGTCGGGGTACCCTAAGTGACCCCTCTTTCTTAGGTAACAGGTGGTGACCACGATCAGAAAGGATAGCTCCCCTGCTTGCAGAGGAGATGCCAATTGCACGATTATGGCAGAAGAAACCACCCCATAGTCCCATACTGTATAGGGAGAGAACCTCCATTTGGAGTTAGAAGATGACTGCCTCCTATAAAAAGAGAAGCTAACTTTAAATGATCTGTGGCTACCCCTGTTAATTTATGATGCGTGTTGCTTGGGGGTTAGTCATGAGTGCTGCCCTTGCTAGCGCGCACTTAATTCGGGTGGAAGTAAGATGGTCATGCCACTTCATCTTCTTCTTTCTTTAAATTTCAAAGTAACTCGCATTTAATGCAATATAAGTACAATGCAGACACCCCAAAAATTGCATGAGCAACTCACCAACAAGCTGACTCATCGCATTCTAGTAGGCTTTAGGAGTCCCCGACTGAGAGAGTAAGACTGCTAGTGATAGAAATCTAAAGGAAACTCTTTGCACCTATACTCTCCACACATGACTTCAAAAGTCAGATCCACACTGAAAGTCCTTACGCTTACACGGTGCACTATTTCTATTCCAATTACCACGAGATATTATTTGTTGTCCAGCTATGCAACCAAAGAGGGAGGGGGTAAATTAGGTTTTTAAAAATTTAAAGTTAATTTTCAACTATGAAAATTAATTAACAATGAGCAGGAAAGATGTGGAGAATAAAATTTATGCAAGGTGTAGAAGTTGGATGCAAGAATGCAAGAAGATAAGGAAATTTAAAAAGAAGAGCAAGTGAGCACAACACAAATAAAAAGATTTATAGTGGTTCGGTGCCAACCTTGCACCTACATCTACTCTCCAAGCTCCTACTTGGGAATTCAAATCTACTAAACCGTATTCAACCCGAATACAACGTCGGAACCTCCGACTCTAGCTATTCCAAGCTAGAACACTTATTTTTTAGGTACAAACCAACCCAATACAATCCGATTCAAGGTTCGGATTAACCTTTCCACATTTTGAAACTCTTCCAAAATAAACTATCAACTCAAAATAGAGTAGCAGTTAATTACACGAAAAAATAAATGTAGCTCCTTTAAATGAGCAAATAAAGCTTTAAATATACTTTACATAAAGAGAAGCAAGCTTTTCTGATTTCTCTCAAGATGGTTGAAGACTTGAATGAGCTCTTGAGGGGTTGGTGAACTTGAAATAAAAGCTTCTTTAACTTCAAGAGGGCTCTTGCTTGGGGTTGAAAATGAATGCTTGAAGAACCTTTTCAAAACTTTGTTTATTCCCTCCTTTAAGTGTCTTTTATAACTTTAAACGATGGTGGAAAGTAATCTGGACTGAAATAGAGTCGTTAGAGTACATTAAATGGGCATTAAATATAGCCAAAACGAGCTAAAAACTAATCGTGGTGGAGTTTTTCCGTCGCAGGGATCAACTCATAGGGTCGACTCATGCTCATGAGTCGACCATGGGGTCGACTTTTATGGCACAGAATAGAAAATGATTGTTCTATAATTTTGGCCTACACAGCAGCAAAGATCGACTCATAGGGTCAATTCATGCTCAGGGATCGACTCATGGGATCGACTCACAGAGTGTGCCAGCCAAAGAATTCAGCATGTCATTCAGTCTCTTTTACCATGAGTCGACTCATGGGGTCGACTCAAATATAGAAATATAATTTTTTTTTAAAATATATATCCAAAAATATTGAAAGGGTGACAAACTAATCTAGATCTAATAGATGTCATGGCTAGAGAGATCATAATCTGAAGAATCAGAGATAGGGTGAGGAGATGTAGGATCAAGTCCACGAGCACGACCTCGATCACGTCTACCTCGACCACGGATAGACATACCAGCATGAGTAGAGGGGTGAGAGGATCCTGGAGCCTGAGAAGCTATGGATTGTGCAATAAGAGAAAGTCTGATGGTGTCCAAAAGATCCAAGACTCTCGAAACAGACTGCATCAGGATACTGAACTGAGTAGAAGCATTCTCACTGGAGCACCTGATCTCTCTCCTCAAGAAGTCAAAACCACTCTCTAAAACTTCTCGAAGTCTGGCCGCCTCTGCAGTTAGGTCTGAGATCTTTATGATATCCTCATGCGGCTGGAGATGGGCTAAAGATAATACTTGCCCCTACAAGTCTAATACTCTGCCTGTCAATCTCAAAATACATCCCTCAAGCTGCTCAATGCGTACTGACTGATCAGTAAGCATTTGGAAAATAGTAGAAATGTGAAGGACCAGAATCTGGCCTGAGTCATCCTGGGATGTCGATCTCTATGCAAAGACTGAAGTGGCAAACTGCTGAGATAGAATAGAGGCAACACGCTGGGACATCATCTCAATCTGATCATCTGCTAGTCTGAATTCTGAAGGATGTGCCCTGCTCTCTGACTGTGGAACTGAAGCATGCCTCCTCACAGACTCTGAAGGACCAGCCTCATGATCAGATATGAACTGAATATCTGGGGATGCTCTGTGATCACGAAGAGGTGAAGACGGTCCCTCCTCCTCTGCTCTATCCTCTGCTCTCTCCTCAATACCCTTTGTCCAACTGCCATCAGTCTTAAAAAAACTCATGTGATGCAGTGTGTGGCGGTTGATGGTGTTGGAATGGGATAGTCTAGCAACTGCCTCCTCCTCAAAATTGACTCCAAACCTCCTAAAAACTAAGGTGAGTGCCATACCAAAAGGCAAGTGAGCCTTGAACTTATTCAGGGTTTCCCTCATGGCCTCAAACATCAATGCTGGAAGGTTCAAGGGGGTTTGGATGATCATATGGTACATAATGCAAATGTCTCTACCAGATAGAAGGTCGTGTCTATCACTCCTAGGGACAAACAGTTTGGTTACCAAGTGATGTAACAACCTCATCTCAATAGAAAGAATTTTTGCTTTCAATTTATTTAGACTTTCAGTATAAGTTCTCCCAAAGATAACATTAATTCCTTCTTCTTTAATAGGGAGCTCCATATTGGTATAGTCTTCACAAGGCAAATGCAGTATTTGTCCCAAATGTACTGGATCAAGAATAACATCAATATCTTTTACTGTAGATTTCACTGTTCCATTGCTATAGCTCAAATTTAAGTAAAATTCTCTGACTAGATCGACATAAGTATTTTTTTTTAAAGAGCAGTAAAATTTTCATCTTTGATACTTAATCTTCAATCCAATAGTGAACCCTTCTTTTTCAAAAAACTTAAAATCAATATTTTCTCGGGTTTCACTTTTCGATCAGAGAGAGGTACCTTGCTTGGGCTGATTAGGGACTGAGTGGAAGCTGAAGCAGGACCTGGAGTAGGGATTGGAGCAGAAGAGGGCTCGACTGCTAATCTCTTTTTGTGCACACTCTCTTCCAACCCGCGAACAGATTTTCTCCTCTGTGGAAGCATCATTTTGGGAGCCATTTGCACAAGAAGGACTTGCATGGAGCTTTGGAGACAAAAAGTGAGGAAGAGAGGAAAAGATTCTAGTGGAAAGGCAAAGATTTTGGAGAGGTGATGTGCCAATTTGGAGAAGATGGGTAGAGTCTATGGCAAGCTCGAACCACCCCAAATGAAGAAAAAAGAGGAGAGGAACTTGGTTCCTAAACGGATGATTTGAAGAGTGGAAAACAGTGGGAGAAGAGATTTGAGAGAAATCTTTGATTTGAGGGAGAAGAGATGGAGACCTTTTGGTTTGGTAGGAGGAAGAAGATGAAGGGCTGAGTCAGCTCAAAGAGAAATTTCCAATAAGAAGAGAGCGCCCGAAGGATTTTGACAAAATTGTAAGTTTACCCTAGGGTCGACCCCGGGGGTCGACTCATGGCACAGAAAAATTCAAAAGAGTGATGGAATAATTTTAAAAAAATTTGAAACTCTGAGAGATGGATGTTTACCCAAATATTGATCATGTGAATGATAGTTTTGAGCTTTTGACTTCTTAAGAAAAAATGAGAATTGAGCTCAATAGATTTGGTTCAATAAATTTTTGGCATTAAGAATTTAGAATCAGAGAGATACTTAAGCTGATAGATCAAGGATTCCTAGTTCTCTCCTAATTTCACAAAATCTATCTTCACTTAAGGACTTGGTAAAGATGTCAGCTAATTATTTTTCAGTACAAACATAATCAAGAATTATATCTTTATTTTGAACATGTTCTCTTATGAAATGATGCCTAATTTTAATATGTTTTGATCTTGAATGTTGAATTAGATTTTTAGTTAGATTTATAGCACTAGTGTTATCAAATCTTATGAGAGGTTTATTGAGTTTGATGCCAAAGTCTTTAAGTTATTGCTTAATCTACAAGATTTGAGCACAACAACTTTCGGTTGCAATGTATTCGACCTCAGTCGTAGACAGTGCTACCGAGTTTTGCTTTTTGCTAAACTAAGAGATTTAAGTTTACCCCCAGAAATTGGCAAGTTCCACTAGTACTTTTTCTATCTAATCTACATCCAGCAAAATCGACATCTGAATATCCTATCAAGTCAATTGATGAGTCCTTAGAGTACCATAATCCTAGAGTTTGTGTACCATTTAGATATCTAAGGATTCTTTTAACTGCATTCAAGTGAGATTCTTTCAGATTTGATTGAAAGCGAGCACAAAGACAAACACTAAACATAATATCTGATCTACTAGCAGTTAAATACAATAGAGAACCAATCATGCCTCTATAAAATTTTAAGTCTATATTTTTACCTCCTTCATCCTTGTCAAGCTTACATGATGGGCTCATGGGTGTACCAATTGCTTTGGAGTTCTCCATTCTCAATCTTTTGAGTAGTTCTCTTGTGTACTTGCTTTGGATGATGGAGATTTCTTCCTTTGTTTGTTTGATTTAGAGCCCAAGGAAGAATATAAATTCTTCCATCATGCTCATCTCGAACTCCCCCTACATGAGCTTAGCAAAATCTTGACAAAGAGTTTTATTAGTAAACCCAAAAATAATGTCATCCACATATATTTGTATAACTAATATATCATTTTGATTTCTTTTAATGAAAAGGATTGTGTCTATATTTCTTCTTAAAAAATTATTATTAAGCAAAAATTTGCTTAGCCTTTTATACCATGCCCTAGGTGCTTGTTTCAAACCATATAATGCTTTGTTTAATTTAAAAACATGATTAGGAAAAGTATGATTTTCAAAATCTGGAGGTTGTTCTACATAAACTTCTTCAGTAATATATCCATTTAAAAATATACTTTTGACATCCATTTGGAATAACTTAAAATTCATAAAGCAAGCATATGCAAGTAGAAGTCTAATTACTTCTAATCTAGCAACAGGTGCAAAAGTCTCATCAAAATTAATTTCTTCTTCTTGATTATAACCTTTTGCAACTAATCTCGCTTTATTTCTTATCATATTTCCATGTTCATCTAATTTATTCCTATATACCCATTTTGTGCCAATTATCGAATAATTTTTAGGTCTTGAAACTAAAGTCCATACATTATTTCTTTCAAATTGATTAAGTTCTTCTTGCATTATATTTATCCAATTATAATCTTTTTCAGCTTCATCTATGATTTTAGGTTCAAGATGAGAGACAAAAGCAAAATAATTGAATGCATCTCTAAGTGAAGAGCGAGTTCTTACACCATGTGTAGGATCATCAATGATTAGTTTCTTGGGGTGATTGTGATCATACCTTCGTTCTTTGGGTAGATCATTTGTACCTTGAGGTTGTTCTTGTTGTTCTTCACCTTTCTCATCCTGTTTGTCTTCATGTTCTTCATTATCTTGAATGGTTGAGTCTTTTAGAGTGATCTCCTTCATCCCTTCTATAAGAGGATCTGCATCATCAATATCTTCATTCTTTCTTGAAGGAAGATCGTTAGTTTCATCAAAAATAACATGTATTGACTCCTCTACTATTAAAGTTCTTTTGTTGAAAACTCTAAAAGCTTTGCTAGAAGAGGAGTAATCAAGAAAAATCGTTTCATCAGATTTAGCATCAAATTTTTTTAGTCTTTCTTTACCATTGTTCAAAATAAAATATCGACAACTAAAAATATGAAAATATGCAATGTTTGATTTTCTTTCTTTTCAAAGCTCATAAGGAGTTTTCTTTAAAATTGGTCTAATTAAAGCACGGTTTAATATGTAACATGCCGTGTTAATTACTTTCGTCCAAAAATATTTTGGAAGGTTGCTTTCACATAGCATGATACGGGCTATTTCTTCAAGAGTTCTATTTTTTATTTCTACTATCTCTTTTTGTTGGGGTGTCCTAAATGCTAAAAAGTTATGGCCAATACCTTTTTCATCACAAAACTTTTCAAAATCTTGATTTTCAAATTTGGTTCCATGATCACTTTGAATATTTTGAATTAAAAAATCTTTTTTATTTGTGACTTTTCGATAAAATTTTGAGAAAACATGAAAGGTTTCATCCTTATGTGCCAAAAAGAAGATCCATATAAAATGAGAAAAATTATCAATAATTATAAAATCATATCGTTTTCCATCTAGACTAGTAGTTTTAGTGGGTCCAAATAAATCTATGTGCAATAGTTCTAATGGCCTAAAAGTTGAAACAATATTTTTAGATTTGAAAGAGACTCGTGTTTGTTTACCCATTTGGCATGCATCACAAACTCTATCCTTTTCAAAATTTAATTTGGGTAAGCCGATAACCAATTCCTTTTTAATAAGTTTTGAGAGTGAATGCATGCTAATATGTGCAAGCCTACGACGCCAAAGCCAACTAGTCTCACTAATCTTGGCATTCAAGGCTACTAGGCATTGCATGTTTATTTTGAAAAGATCATTCAAATCTACTATATAAACATTATCATGTCTATGCCCAACAAATTTAATGCTTTCATTAATAGGACTAGTTATAATGCAAACTGAAGATTCAAAAATGACTTTGTATCCTTTATCACAAAATTGACTAATGCTTAATAAGTTATGCTTTAAACCATCTACTAATAAAATATTTTCAATATACTTGGAGGAAGTGATACCAATGTTACCTATACCGATGATCTTTTCTTTGCCATTGTCTCCAAAGGTGACCATCCCTTCATTTTTAGCATCAAGTGTGATGAATTGGGATTCATCACCAGTCATGTGTCTTGAGCCCCCGCTATTAAGATACCATCTTCGATTTGCTCCTTGGGATGCAAGACACACATATACAGAAGAATCAAGTATTGACTTTAGGTACCTAAGTTTTCTTGGATCCATTTAGGTTAGTCATGATGGTTTCTTTTGGAACCCATATTTTTTTTACATTGAAATTTTCAGATTTGTTGGAAAAACATGAATAGGATTTATGTCCTACTTTATCACATTTAAAGTGAGTTATATTTGAAAACTTATTATACGATGAGTTTACAAAGATATTTTTCAAAAATTTTTATTTCTTTAAAGGGTTATATCCAAGACCGGCTTTATCATAAATGATCTTTTGATTGTCAAGTATCATGTGAAGTTTATTTGAACTTAAAGTAAACTTTTCAACCATTGATTTTAACTTGACAATCTCATTTTTTAAGTTCAGATTTTCTTGAGACAGGATTAATTTTTCATTTGAAATACTCTCATTTTCTTTTAGTAAACATTGATTCTTTAATTTTAATTCTTTGTTCTTTACCCCTAGCTTCTTTAATTCATCAATTAGATCATAAAATACTTCATGCAGTTCTTCAAAGGTAAAGTCAATAAGAGTTTCAGTATTTACCTCATTTTCATGTGCCATAAGACACAAGTTGGCTTGTTCATTTGAGTCTTCTTCTTCGGAGCTTGACTCATCACTTTCGCTCCATGTAGCCATCATGGCCTTCTTCTTGTACTTTTTGGGATCCTTCTTCAGTTGTGGACATTCAGACTTAAAGTATCTCGATTTCTTGCATTCATAACAAATAAGGGGTTGCTCCTTATCCTTCTCTTTGCTATGTTCTCCTTTTGTAGGTGGCCTCTTCCTCATTCTTTGTCTTCTTTTCTTCAAGAACTTCTTAAACCTTTTAGTAATGAGGGCCATTTCTTCATCCTGCTCTTCATTTTCTGTATTCTCGAATTCTTCATCAGGTTGAGCAGTGGATTTGAGGGCAATTATCCTCTTCTTTTTGACATCTTCTTCTTGGTATTGTTTTATGCTTAGCTCGTGAGTCATCAGTGATCGTAGAAGCTCCTCCAAGGATAGGATATTCAGATCTTTGGCTTTTTAGATTGCGGTCACTTTGGCCTCCCAAGTCCTTGGTAAAGACCTAAGAATCTTTCTTACGAGATCACTATTAGAATAAGACTTATCAAGACTTTTTAAACCATTAATAATATCAGTAAAATGAGTAAGCATTTCAGTTATTGATTCATCATGCTCCATTTTAAAAAGTTTATATTTATGCACAAGCATGTTAATTTTTGATTCCTTTACTTGATTAGTTTCTTTATGAGTTACTTCTAATCTATCCTATATTTTCTTAGCTGACATGCATATTGAAATACGATTGAATTCATTAGCATCTAGAGCACAATACAAAATACTCATGGCTTTAGCATTTAGTTGAGCCATTTTCTTATCAATCTCATCCCATTTTTTTTCGGGTTTGGTTGATTCCACACCATTAATTATTCTAGTGAATGTGTGTGATCCATTTACTATGATACTCCACATATCATAGTCGAGTGCTTGAATAAAGATTTTCTTTCGAGCTGTCCAATAGGTATAGTTTGACCCATTGAAAAGTGGAGGTCGGTTGGTGGACTGCCCCTCGGCTAGTGAAGCACCAACTTGAGTTGTCATAGATCTTTAGCTCTTTGATGGTTAAATCAAAATAAGGCTAGAGCACCGAGCTCTGATACCACTTGTTGTCCAGCTATGCAACCCAAGAGGAAGGGTGAATTGGATTTTTAAAAATTTAAAATTAATTTTCAATAATGATAATTAATTAACAATGAGCAGGAAAGATGTGGAGAATAAAATTTATGCAAGGTGTAAAAGTTGGATGCAAGAATGCAAGAAGATAAAAAAATTTAAAAAGAAGAGAAAGTGAGCACAACACAAACAAAAAGATTTATAGTGGTCCAGTGCCCACCTTGCACCTACATCCACTCCCCAAGCCCTACTTGAGAATTCAAATCCACTAAACCGTATTCAACCCGAATACAACGTCGGAACCTCCGACTCTAGCTATTCTAAGCTAGAACACTTATTTTTTGGGTACAAACCAACCCAATACAATCCGATTCAAGGTTCAGATTAACCTTTCCACATTTTGGAATCCTTCCAAAACAAACTATCAACTCAAAATAGAGTAGCAGTTAATTACACGAAAAAATAAATGTAGCTCCTTTAAATGAGCAAATAAAGTTTTAAATACACTTTACACAAAGAGAAGCAAGCTTTTCTGATTTCTCTCAAGGTGGTTAAAGACTTGAATGAGCTCTTGAGGGATTGGTGAACTTGAAATAAAAGCTTCTTTAACTTCAAGAGGGCTCTTGCTTGGGGTTGAAAATGAATGCTTGAAGAACATTTTCAAAACCTTGTTTATTCGCTCCTTTAAGTGCCTTTTATAACTTCAAATGATGGTGGAGAGTAATCTAGGCTGAAATAGAGCCGTTAGAGCACATTAAATGGACATTAAATGCAGCCAAAATGAGCTAAAAACTAACCGTTGCAGAGTTTTTCCATCGCAGAGGTCGACTCATAGGGTCGACTCATGCTCATGAGTCGACTCATGGGGTCGACTTCTGTGGTACAGAATAGAAAATGACTGTTCTATAATTTTGGCCTACACAGCAGCAGAGGTCGACTCATAGGGTCGACTCATGCTCAGGGGTCGACTCATGGGGTCGACTCACAGAGTGTGCCAGCCAAAGAATTCAGCGTGCCATTCAGCCCCTTTTGCCATGAGTCGACTCATGGGATCGACTCAAATATATAAATATGATTTTCTTTCAAAATATACATCCAAAAATATTGAAATTGCCTTCAATAGATTACAAATCGTCTGTTCTTGCTCTTGAGGCTTCCGAATCAGAACTTGATAAAATTATGATTTTGCTCCTGAAATACAACAAATCTTTTTTCAAGCCAAAATCATTAGTAACCCTTTCAAATACTTTATAATCATCAAAATTAATTCAAGAAGCAACATTATTCAACTTGGCTCATTCAAAGTCAAGCTGTCGGATCTCAAGCATCAATCCCGTGGGCCTGACCCTCACTAAAACTAGGGAGTGGGGGGCATAGGTCAAAAAGGAAACATAGCTAAAGCCAAAGCCAAACAGAGGCCTTAGACAAAGTCAGAAACCAGAGTAAAGATGAAACCTACATCTATCAAGGCAAAGGATCAAGACTCACCTGAAGTTAGACCAGAACCGAGTCAGGGCCTAAAATAAGGCTGTCCTTAAAGTCAGATCAGGACCACCTAGCTTTAAAAAGTCAGCCCCCAAAACATAATTCCCCCAAAGACTGTGTATCAAGTGACCTAATCTAGACTGGATTGCTAAGCAACCTAGAGATCAGAAGGTCGGAGGTCCCTCCCTTTGATGGGAGGGTTTGCGATAGGTGGTATTTTTATTAATTTGGTCTGATTAGCATAAAACTGAAAAATGGTGTGAGATCAAGATTGCAAGGGATCGGATGAGCACGATGAGTCAAATCTCAAATAAAATATTTTATTTATACTAATTATACAGAGAGAATGCTTCACTTTGATTATGAAAAACTATACAATGGAGACCCTTCTCGACGAACCCTCAATACTAAGGGTAAGTATTATGGCCCAACTCTCCCGCTCCTCAGATCCAATCTCTGAAATCTCTAGGAGGCTGGTGTCCACTTTGAAAAAGAGCTCGAAGACCTGTGCTTCGCAGTCCTTGAACCCAGCTCCGAAGGCTTGGTGGGATGCATTAGCAATCTGAATCACCATCTCACTTCGAGCAGCTTCAAGTAAAGCTGTCTTGTTCTTGACTTTCTTTTGGGTTACTCTATTAGCCCCTTCACTCTCTGTCAATTTGATTCGGAGTTCCACCATGTCCAATCTCTCTTTTCCGATGATCTCATGGAGCTCACCGTTGGCCATTTCAAATGAAGCAAAATCACATTGAAGTTTAGCCAACTCCTTCCATTAGTTTGCCACCACCTAATCGAGGTCGGTGGTTGTCAGTCGCGTTGAATAAAGTTCACCTTCAAGCTGCCTTATTTTCACAGTTGATCTCCATCGGGCCTCGCTCACCACCTAGGAAATCGCATCCCTCTCTCCTACTAGCTCACGCTTCCTAGCAAAGTAGTGACAAAGATTCTATCGAGAGCCCTCACAAAGGCGATTTAGCTCGGCCGAAGCATCTTCGTACTACTTTCTCACTATCAGCAATTCTCGTTCAACTTCAACCGCTATCTTTCATGCCCTTTTCATCCCCTTCTCCAGCACCCCGATCCGAGGTGGGAAAGCAATGCCGTTAACATGGCCGAGGGGCCACTTCACTGCATACGTCGATCTATTTGGAAGCAGATGAAAAGCTTCAGGCAAAACAGTTCATAGTAGATAATACTTACAAAGAGGAGAGAATACGAAGTTCCTTTTTCATTGATTCGAAAACTCATTTACATCTTTTTTAAGCAAAGCAAAACTACAAAGTAAACAAAATCCTGAACACTTCTAACCTCGGTCTTAGAATCAGTTGAGGGCCTCGAGGCATATTCGGCTGGTGACGTCTCTACTGGAGCCTGAGGTGCGATGGATACTACTGGGATGGGGACCCCTTCAGCTATGCCTTCAGTGGATAAGGGGACATCTACAGCGATCGTTTCGAGCTCCCGCACCCCCTCAGCTTCGGATGAATGAGTGCTAGACCCTCTTCAGTTTCCACTTCCGCTGCCACCCTTAAAGGGGTCAAATCGAGATAAGAAAAGTGCTCCACGACCTTCACCTGACAGTCCCTCTTGCCCGCAATGTACGCCTCAAGACCGAAGCCCACTTTGATTTTGGAAAGTTCTGCGGACTCCCAAAAAGCTTCCATGGCCAATCGTCCGGCTTCGACGACCTAACTCTCCATCCTCTTCTCAACCTCGAGAACTTCAGCTTGTGCTGTTTAACATCTTTTCTTTTTCGTGACCAAATCAGCCTCAGTCTTTATTCTTCCCTCCTCCACCTTGACCTTGTCTACCTTTGTCCTCTCTTGCTTCTCTCTCAGATGTTCGGTTGACTTGGCCTGAGCTTGGGTTTCGGCTTTTGCAATCTTCAACCTCCCTTGTGCTTCGACAAGCTTCTATTCTGCTTCTCTTGCCAAGTGAATGAAGACCACAAAGTGATGCCCCAACTGAACCGATCAAATCAAGTGAGTGAAAATATAAAAAAAATAAGAAAGATCTCAGAAAAA
This sequence comes from Elaeis guineensis, assembly GCF_000442705.2. Classification (NCBI taxonomy): domain Eukaryota; kingdom Viridiplantae; phylum Streptophyta; class Magnoliopsida; order Arecales; family Arecaceae; genus Elaeis; species Elaeis guineensis. Next base: position 11,496,723 of record NC_025999.2, on the reverse strand, counting down.
CTTACTCAGACGAAGAAAGACACAGATTCCTTCTACTGCATCCCTAGACTCTACTGGTCAAGCCTCGAAAGGTCAGGCTGGTGCAGCATCCCCTCGAAGACCCTTCAGACAACCTTATAATCTTCGATGGTAGCACTCTCGGAGACTCTAGCCGAACATTCCCATTGATCCACCAGGTCGGGAAAACAGGCTGATGTCCCCCCTCCCTGGGGGCGGGAAGAACAATGGGAAGGACCTCCGATCTAAGGGTAGCAACCTCTAGAGATGGCATTGGGGGAACTTTAGCTGGTGGAGGGGGCACTGAAGATGCAACCCTAGCACTCACCCCTACGAGCTGCGGCTTCTTCGCGACCCCTGCAACAACTAGGAGAGCCCCTTTCCTCTTTTACTGTTGGGTGCTCTCCCTTCGAAGCACCTCAAGTTCTTGCTAGGCGCTCCCCTTTTGGAGTACTTCGAGCTCTTCTGGCCTCATCCTTGCATTGCTCCACAATCAACAAATTAAAGACTGAAAAGGAAAAAAATAAGGGTCGACCAAACTGACCTTCAGGATCAACCGAACTCAACCTGACATGATAGAAGACCTGCTCTGATAGCTAATCTTTCACGAGAGAAATCTTGTACTCCCGTAGTAGCACGGAGCTATGAAGGTCCTCCTCCTGTAGCTTTGAAATTCGGAACACAGCATCTCTTGGCTAACCCAGCTCGATAGTGCTAATGATTTGAGAAAGGGATCCAAAAAAAAAAATCAACCCTTCCATCCATGAATAGAGGAAGGGCCTCCCTTTATCAAAGTAAGGATACCCTTTGGAGGTGAAACATACCACTAATCCATAGTATGCCTCTTTAGGATAAAGAAAGATCAGAAGAGAAGAATAGATGGATGGATACCAGCCAAGAAATAAGCAGCCACAAATCCGTTGATGAAGCAAAAAAAATTAAGAACAAGAGAATAAGGGGAGAGGTTGAAGAAGCAAAAAACTTCTATAATGAAGAGATACAAGGAAAATTGAAGTCCGGTCCAGAACGACTCCTCATAGAGGTCGATCCACCCCACAGGAGGGTTACCAACCTTGCCACTAGTGCTTGAGAACTCCAGCTTGAAAAAAATCAGAATCCTATATCGGGCCTGAATTAAATCTAAATCTTTTGGGCCTAGCACAGACTTGACAGTGTCGAGCATGAAAGTCGATTTGACTTCATGCCCAACACCATCCCCCTTGATGCTTTTGTTCGGTGCCAGGGAATGGCTTGAGGACCAGCTCCCACCTGAGCCCTCGGTGCCGACCATTAAGAATCAAAGAAGAAAGATAAAAATGAGAGAAGAAAAATGGTGGGAAGAAGCAAGAACCCACCTGTCAGTCGATAAAGAAGAGTGGAGGAAGAGATTGTCAGAGAGGACAATTGACAACCTGAGGAAGAGAGAACAGAAAAACCTTCGAAAATGGAAATCACTGAGTACTCAAAGAAAAAGTGTTAAGAAAAAAAATTGCACTCTCTAAACCCTTCTTTGAGGGACAACCACAGCCCCAAATTTGAAATCACCGGCGATCGATGATCGGGCAATATTTGGCACTCCATCATTGGCCGGCATAAGACTAGAAATAGCCCATTATGAGAAGCTTCAAAAATGAAGCATGCCGCCCTTCGAATCTCATGAAAATTGGCCCCTTCTCTCTAGCTATTAATGGCCAAATGATGCCGCAATCTCTTTTTCGAAAAGATGCCTTTTTGACTTCAAACGGATGCATGCCCTCTTGTTGCTTATTGTACTCCCATCCTCCGATTCATCTAAGCTTTGGTATCGGGAGTAAGGGGCATATGTTGGGGAGAAAGTCTGATTAGCGAAAAGAGTCCCAAAGAAAGAAGATCACTGTGCCATAATTGCAGCAGGTCAATCGCCAAGCTGTTGACATGAAGCTTTCCACCAAGGACTTGGAAGCAGTAGCTAGAAAAAGAAAAGCTGATGTTGTCGAAGAGGAGAAGGAAAAGAAAAAGCTTGGCGGGGAAAGGTATCCCATCTAGATCGGAGCATGCCTTCACCTATGACAGGGCGGACCCGATCCCTAGGGGATCGACGTCACCTTGTCTGTTCTGATCTTTGCGACAAATATGTCACCCAAGGATACGAACCTCTTTTTTGGCCGATCCTTGACTGCTTACTTCGGAGGATGATCGAGGATCGGATGGACATACTCTATCTAGAATCCAAGATGGAAAACACCAATCAATTCCCTCTGTGCAGACCTATCCCACTTTGCTGTCCAATCGCATCACTCTGCCTTATCAACTGCTTATCGGTCAGATCCATGTCAAATCACTATCCCCTCCATAGTCAAATGTGTGTCAAGTAAATTTATGACTACTGTCAGAGGTATTTAAACACACCCCATATGATCCCATATGATGGTACACAGTCAAAATGACCCCTTGTCCTCTCACCTTTGACTTTAATCCCCCCATGTTTGGAGAAGGGGTCCTAACAAAAGTCACAGTATCGATCCCTGTCTCGGCTGCTGGCTCCGACATCTTATCGATCCAAACACTAGCCAACCTATCCCAAGGTGACACCTAGACACCAGGCACAGAGCTAAGAAAAGTCTGACTGACCGCCCTCAGAGATTTTGAGTCAATTCTTACTCCTAATCAGTCTCTAAATCATTCACTATTACAACTTATCATGCTCAGAGAGATTGATTCTTACTTCCTCGAGCCCCGTGCAGCAAGCGAAACCAATCCTTGAGTCGCATTGAGCCTCACTTATCCGACCCTCTGTTGACTTCAGATGGTACATTCTAAAGGATCTTCCGACACTCTTTTTCCAGCCACCAATCCCTACCGCTATCAGTTAATGGATGGATCGATCCGGACGAACCGACTGATCCTCCTTACTGACACCATCTCGCAATAAGGGCATCCGCAGGCTCCCGAACTTCAGCATACTGAATGATGGCCCTCCATCTAAAATACGGGTCAAGATATACTAATTATGCTTTTTGTCTACATGAGTCAATTCAAGGTATACCATCCCGCATCACCATTCCACTTGTAGCCTGTGCGTCGACTGAGCCTACGTCACATCGACTCCCCTACTGACTGCACGCTAAGCAAAGGCCCGCTCGCTGCCGGGATGCATGACGTGACTTGTACGGCCCATCATGGCCAAGTGGCCCTGAATGACTTGTTATCCTTTGACCCTCAGCCTCATCCTCTCTATAAGTAAAGGTGAGGAGGAGACCCCTCGAGTATGCATTCATAGACTGGCCTAAAACTCTTGCTTTACTAGCTCTCTCCCCCTCCTTCTCTGTTGTGCTAGATTTTTTATTTAATTATTGGAGGGTTCCCTCCAAAGCCAACTCCGATCGGGATTTGTTTCGCAGTGGGCGTTCCTCTGATGATTTTTGTCTTGCTCTAGCTAGCCCTGGCAATGGTCGAGAATCTTCCCCAACAATACCTTATCCTCGTTCCCACATGTAAGTCATTACTCTTTTATAGAGTCCACTTAAAGAAGAGCTACTGAAGGAAAGTTACTGCAATTGTGAAGGATGTATTATTGATATAAATTGATATAACTTTTCTAGTACCTAGCAACTAAGTAATTAACCTGTAATGGTCAATTGGTGAGATCTTAACATTCATTCTTCACTAACTAATTTACACAACTCTTAGCATCTATAACAGCAAGATAAATGATAGTTATACTAGTTAAAGTACCATGAGTAGCTTTTGGTTAACATAAAATCACCGGTATTGATGATTGGTCTTAATTTTTTTAATTATAGTTTAGGAACATTGATATGGTATGTTTCAAGAATATAATATTAAAGTTATTATTATATTTTGTTACACTTTTTTAGTTTATCTACCCTCTCTGCATCCACTTGCAAAATAGAGTCAAAAGCAAGTTTCTCCTCTCATGGGATTTTTTTTCTCCCTTGGCAGATGAAGCTTTGAGTCTTATGTTATTAATGTCTTATAAAATGATAATCCTTCTTTCCCAAAGATGCCTTAAGCAATAGTCTGGCAAGCATACCTCTTTTTATTTGCTACTATCTTGTTATCCAAAATTTCTCAAGAGTGATGATAGTCACTGATCTGCACCACCTTAAGAATTGTAATTGTTATAATGTAAAAGATTTCTGTTGGTGCGAAAAATCGTCCGGCGTCAAGATATTGGAATTGATGACAAGATAGGCCTCCTGGGCTGTAACCTACAACAAAGCTCAAACCAGAGATGGCTCTGGCGAAGATCTTCCAACACTTAAGTCAAAATCTCATCCAACAGAAGGAAGAGCATGAGAGGCAGAATGATTGCGTACTTTTTTTGGAGGTCTTCTTTTGATCTCCTTTATAGCGAAGAGTTGGAGCTTTAATTGGCAAGTTTGTTGGCGCGATCCCCCACGATTAGAATATGATTTGTTGGGCACGAAATTGTCGATCGATATTTCTGAGATGTAGCGATTGTGGTTGCCTTATCGGTCCAGTGACAACTGTTGTCTGGCAGGTGCTGTATTTTGAATAAAATTGCCAACTTGAGCATTGTGAAGGTGAGAAATGGTCGGCGACAACTAGAGGTCAGTCGCTTTGTGCCATCGCCAAGATCTGTTTCACAATGTATGAATGGTCGGCTAACGAGGAGTCTTCAATGATGACTTGCAGGGGTCACTGAGTCACCATCGATGAGCAAGGCTCTAGTCGGACAGTCTCAGGAGACTAATCGATGGAAGACAATAACCGACCTTAGATCGGTAGAGAAAGCAATGGCCAACCTTGAGTCGGCAAAGGCTCTAGCCGATAGGCCTATCAAATATAGTCATTTTATGCTCTGGGTCTTTTCGCAAATTCGGCCTGTACAAAATTTTTCTTAAAAATTTCTATTCTTTTTTAATTTTTTAATGATTTTTTGACTTTTATATCTAAATCTCTAAGCTTTATGTTATACTATTGATTTTGGTATAGCTTCAAATTGAATCTTATCTTATATGGCTTCGGCTTTTATTCTGATATTGAATAAAAAGTAGTCCTATGGTGTTGATACATCAGTGTTTCTTCTCCCCCTTTTTCTTTTCGAGTTGGGTTAAATCCCACAGGAATGCTTCTACCCTCTTTCTTTTCTAAAATCCCTATGGTGAGCAATCTATGATAAACCAAAGGTTTTGTTTTCTTGCTTTTTTTTTTCCAGTTTGAAAGCTTTTCTTCTATTTAACAAAAAAGCTATTTTCTCAAAGTTACTTTTTTTTTTCTTCTTCTTTTTGATACATGAAAAAGGACTGAGCCAAATCTATTGCTAAATCGATTGGACAGTGTATTTTCATTACCTTTGTATATTTTTTAAAGATTCGCTCATTATATCTATTTTGATTGGGGAGAAGAAATATTTTCTTCCACCTGCTCAATTCGAATCTCATAAAAAAAAAAAGATAAAAAAAAAATAATAAAAAGTAGGACTCAAATCTCTTTTCTTTCCTTTTGATTTTTTTCATTGATTGAAAATGAAAAGGCTAAGCCAAATCTATTGCTAAATCGATTGAGCAGTTTGTTTTTATTTTCTTTGTATATTTATGAAGGATTTACTCATTTTATCTGATTTGATTGTGGAGAAGAAAGATTTTTTAAATCCTTTCAACTCGAATCTCATAAAGAAAAAGATAAAAAAAGAAGAGAATTTTCAAAAGTAGAACTCCAATCCATTTTTTCTTTTTATTTTTTTTTATTGATTAAAAATAAGATATATATTCTCTATTTATAATAACGGGGTCCGCTTTTATACAAATTGAGTCAGATTCCTCTTTTAATTCTAATGAAACTATTTTACCTGAAATAAACATATATAATAGAAATAAGTTAAAAAAAGCTAAACTCTTCAAGAGATAGATCTCAATTTTTATATTAATTTTATCTTTTATTATTTTATTAAATTTTTTTTAGATTGAAAGCTACGCTCGGTCAAAATCTTATCTGAAAGAAAAAATTTTGAACTGACCGACCTATTTCAGATCCTAAACAAAAGAATTTTGATTTGATTGCTAGAGGCATGCCCCATCGACAAAGGCATCACATCATAGTTCTTAAAAAATTATCCATTCTTAAAAAAAAAAAGATTATCAAAATCGGATGTTGTATGACCAAGTTATGCTTATGTAAGTTTGGCTTGTTATCTGACTTTTCGATGTGGTGGATTTTGCTCTAAAACCATATTTAGCTCTATCCGTAATAGCCAAAGTGGTCTACATCAGTTTCGAGGATCCTCTTAGGTCAATATCTTGGGACTACGAAATGTTACATGGCTTATATATAAGGAGGAAAATCAAATCTAAAATGGAGATTATAATCTAAATCTTAGTCCAGTTTTTCTCTTTCTTAATTACAAACATATTAAAATAATAGTTGGTTAAGTTTGCAAAACTTAGCCATTGATCTTTGAATATTTACCCCATAAGTAATTCAATATTATGAATTAACGGTGTTATGGTATAGAAGAGAAAGCATCATTAGTCCCATATTAATTGTTAGTCAAGGGAGACTCTGTATTATATAAGAAGGAACCATCCTTTCCGCATGAAGTATTTTTTGAAGGACAAAATCGTGAAGCCCATGGGCCAGAGCGGACAATACCTCTTGTACCAACCCACGAGTCCTTAACCGCAACAGTGGCACACTAAATAGGAGACTATCCTTGCAACTATGAGCTCCTCCCATCCGTACACCAGTCTGTAGTAAAAATAAGGAGGAGGATATATTCCATACGTATATAGACTTCCTCTTGAGTGGAGGGCTATATTGTGGTGTAGAAGAAAAAATATGGTTGTGAGTCAATGAGACTCTGACTTATATAGGAAGAAATCATCCTTCCTACGTGAGGCATCTTTTGAAGGACAAAATCATGAGATCCATAGGCTAAAGTGGATAATACTTCACGTGTCAAGCCACAAGCCCTTGGCCGTAATAAATGGTATTAGAAATCTACAAGTGAACAACAGGAAAAGGACCTGCAAGGATCTGAATGAAATTATATAAAGCTGAAGGTCAACATGGATAGAGCCAAACCTGGTTCTTCTGGTAAGACATTGGGAGCGAAAAGAGCAGGGAAACTTCGGTATACGGGGAAAGATGCATTCTTATTGGGGTTCATCAAGTACAATGTGATGACCAAATGAGGAAGCATGTAGAGGGACAACAGGGAGCACATATGCTACAATTAATGAATCAAAATGGGGTAACAGATATTCTTTCTTCGAAAGTGGATGGCTACTGTTTAATTATGAAGAATATCAGTTATCTTGCTTCAAATAATGCTCTCTGCTGCTTCACATTACTGCTTCATCTGTCATTGCAATATGGTTCCTTTTCGCCTGGGTGATTTCTTGACCATGCTGGACTGTGCCATGGCCTCAGTGGTTCAAAAATGGGGCAGTATAGCTTTCTTATTTTCTATAATCAGCAAGATCCATGGCTTTATCAATACTTGCAGATTATTTTATACCTATGGGGTGCCTAACTAGATTATTCATCTAAATTTGGTCTTCACACTGGGGCATTCGACTCTTGGCATTTTTTATTTTTTTTTTCTGATTAATCTCTTGGCATTTGTTTCTGCTGTACTTTAATATCTCTGTATGCTGTAGTACCTCTCTGGTTATTGGGGTTTTTAGTTCTGCAGGTTTACTTTTTCTTGTTCACGTAGCTTAATTTGCTCTCTTCCTTCTTTGGCCTACTTCTAGATGATTGTATCAGAGACTATTCTTCTCCTCTCCAAAATTTACTTCCAATAAATGAGATTATGCACTTCTACCAAAAAAATAAAATAAAGTAAATAATGTATATTAGATTGTCTTTCAAATTTTTAAATGTAATATTCCTAATTTCTCTCTTTACGAGATTTGTGATAGCCCAGCCAGCCCAAACAAACCAAAAAAAAAAAAAAATGATGAAGACTCCCACAGGGAGTCTTCTTCTCCCGACCGGCTCCTAATCGGAGTCGGAAACCTCATCGGAGAGGAGTCAAACTCCTCTCCTTTGGTTCTATTTAAAGGGGAGACCCTTCTTCCTTCTTCCTACCAAAGAATCCCGGGGCAAAACGGCGGCAATCGCCGGAAATTTCCTCACGGAGACCCATCCTTGTGCCATCCAATTTCTCGCCGGAAAAGCCTCGCCGGCGTCGGAGGTAAGCTTCCTCCCCTTCCTCTCTCCTCCCCCTTCCTTCCCGTGCCGATGTGCACGCTCGCCGGCGACTGAAGTCGCCGGATTTTGTTGTGGAAGAATCTTCTTTTTTGCCATTTTTCCGTCGCCGGTGGTCACCGTCGACCACCGGTTTGGCCTCCTCTTGCCGTGGATCGTCTCTCCTCTTGCCGACGGCCGCCCCACGCCGGCTACGCCGCCGGCCGGCCACCCAACAAGGGGACCTCAGGGTCCCCTGTTTCAGCCCAAAACAAGCCCACGGGAGAAGAAGAAAAGAAGAAGAAGAAGAAGAAGGAAAAGAAAAAGAAAAAGAAAAGAAGAAGGAAAAGAAAAGAAAAAGAAAAGAAAAAGAAGGAAAAGAAAAAAAAAAGAAAAAGAAAAGAAAAAAGAAAAAGAAAAAGAAAAAAAAAGGGAGAAAAAGAAGCAGAAAATAATATAATAATAATATAATAATAATAAATAAGATTTTCTCTCCTCTCTCTTTCGTGAAGAAAAAGAAAAAAAAAAGAAAAAAAGAAGAAAGAAAAGAAGAAAGAAAAATAAAACTAATTAATAAATAATGATATAAATAATAAAATATGAGAAAAAAAGTTTCTCTCTCTTCCCTCTCTCTCTTCAACCTGAACTAGTATTTTCTCTCTCTAGAATTGGACTTTCTCTCTCTACTTTCTCTCTCTAGAATCCTCTCTCTAGATTATTTCTCTCTCCTAAGATTTTTAATTTTGAGAAGAATGATGATGAATTTAAATGATTCTCGTAATGGATTTTTGGTCTGTGATCGTCGGACGATACACCGACATCCACTTTGATCAGATCAGATATTTTTAGATTTTATTTTTCATGATCTTATTGAATTATCCACATGATAATTTTAGCATGATTTGATCTGATCGATCAGAATTTATTGAATCATATTGTCTGAAAAATTCAAGATGAGTTTTCTCTCTCTAGAATTTTCTCTCTCTAAAATATTCTCTCTCTTGATTGATTCTCTCTCTAAAAAAAAAGGTTAGTGAATGAAGAAATTTTTTTTAATAAGTCTGATCTGATTTTAATGAAGAATCCTGATCTATGATTGTCAGACAGCGTACTGGCACCCTCCTTAATCAGACCATGAATCTTTAGATTTGATCATCCATGATCCCGATCTAGCCATGACTTGATTTGATCATGTTGATTTCATCAATTGAGATATTGGACCAATCGTAATGTTGGATTGTGTCACCTGATCAGTTCGAATTGTACCTCATAAATTCTCTCTCCTCTGATTTTCTCTCTCTACTTGATTTTATAAAATCGATGAAGAAACCTTAGTCCTATCACTTCGAATCTGATTTGATCTGATAGTTAAACTTTGGATCGTTTAGGTCCTAATTAGATTTTGATTAGATGAAATTAGATGATCAGACCCAATCTAAACCGTTGAAATATGGTATTCGTATTCTTTCTAATTATTGAAATTGATTCTGTATAGGATTGTGGATGTTTGATCATGGGATATCGCGATATGATCTACGAATAGAATTTTTGGAAGAAAATTTATAGAATTATATGGATTTATTGAAATGCGTTCGAGGTAAGTAATGTTTCACTTTTTCTAGATTTATCGACAAATTATAATGTATTCTTCTGACATGATTTGTGAAACGATGCATGAATTGGATGAATAGTATTTTGTTATGAAAATATCTTATTTGAAATGTTATGATGAAGCATGATTGAATATATTGATTTCATAATGCATTATATTGATTGATTTCGATACTACATGATTATATGTTTTATTATCAAAATTAGAATATGAAACATGATTTATGAAGAATTATGATATAAGAAACAATAAGAATTGACAACCTGACTATGTAAAGGACCCTGCCAATGGGGGCATGTACATTAGCAATTGATTGTCCTGAGGGTTTATGTCACCAGCGAGACCGGCGACATGTCGCCAGAGAGACCAGCGACAAACCGCCAGCGAGACCAGCGGTTCCAAAGGACATGGCTGCCAGATGATTCACAGCCTACCGCAAGCAGATATGCGGTATTATGATCCTGCCACAGGAAAAATATGGTCATAGCTCATGGTTGACGAAAAAAAATTGAAGAACAAAAGAAATTGAAATTTGGAAAGAAACTTGAATTTTCGAAAAAGAAATAAATTTGGCATGAATTATGTTGCATAATTGAAATTGATTTCGAATTGATGAACTCTATATGCTTATTTTTATAAATGATGATTTACTTAAATGCCTCATGAAATCTGTTGAAAAGTGATCATTGCTTACTGGGCTGTCTAGCTCATTACCTCCAATTTTACTGTTTTTACAGATGTTGAAGAATTAAGATGATACAAGATATAAATGGAAGAGTGATCAGAAGCAGAATCTTCATACTTTTATTTTAGGTTGAAAGGCTTATTGAATTTGATGAAAAGCCTTTGAATCGTTGTTGAATTTATTGAGATATTAAAGAAAAAATTTAGGTCGTTATATTTTAGATTTAAATTGTTGACTAATTATTCCACTGTTGTTTTAGGATAGTATGATAAGATGCCTTGCATGCTTATGGGAAGAGTTTTCTATGAGTATGCGGCGGTTGCCATGACCCTCGATTCAAAATCTCGGGTCGGGGGCATGACAATTATAGTGGTATCAGAGCATAAGTGGATGAATTATGAAACATAGAATCAGATATAGAATGGGTGTAAGTGGATAGACACCAGGGACATTATAGTGTAGATCTTTGATGATTGTAGTGGGAGAAATATTTATAAATTTTGATTAAACATTGAGATTATGTATAAAAGGATCGCAAGAGATTATAACATATGGAGTTTGAAATATGATGGATGATCTATTGATCATGATATGATTAGTTAGATCTTGATCGAAAGTAATCACAAAAGGATTGACATAAATTTTATTATGCATTATGGTTATTAATTTGATCATTGGTTATTCAAGTGAATCGTAAGTTCAAATTCGATGTGAAAATAATACTATGATATTACTTCTAGTTGAGAAGTTGACTATTATTGGCAAGATAAAGATTTGATAATAAAATGTTATTCCAGAATGGGCTAAGAAAGTTTTTTTTATGATGCTTGATTGGAATATTTATCGAAATTGAATTTGGTATGTGGATTATATATAAAGTGGCATATTAGGATGAATGCATATTTGGAGATATTGCAAAGAAGTCTATTTCTTATTGATGAAATTGATTTTGAGATTGTAGGATATTCATCGTACTGGAATCTTTGAATCATCATCCTTAGATCTAGAAAATAGATCTTATTATGTCTCTTGGAGACTACCTGATATGTATGAAATTTCAATTTAAAGATTTCGTATCTAAGTTGATCAAGAGATTTTCTGATATTATTGTTGAGGTTGATATTTTTTAGATTAAGATCTGATTTATATTTATTTCAGATTAAGGGATCCATGTGAATTTATAATTTAGAAATTTTAGATTTAAAAATTGATATGGAGTTCTTTTGCTTTTGTTAACGAGGTCCCTAATTGAATCTACTATTAAATGGAGATTTAATTTTTTTTGAAGCTTGTATGATTGTTATGAAAGGATATTTGATAGATATTGAAGATCCTGATGATAGAAATTTTAGAAAAAAATAATGATTTGAAATTCTTATATATTCTGATTATGTCCAAATTTGGTGGAGCATCGAAGGATTTTTTTTCATTAATTTGACTTATAAAGATTTTTGGTTTGAAAATTTATCGAATTGAATTGATATGAGAATTAAGATTTGATTCATATTGATTATAGTAAATCTATATGATGGTTTTAAATATGATATTGGACTCAAGGGTTAATCAAGATTTTTGTACACCAGTAAAAGTATGAATGAGAATCGAAAGTTAATCTTTGACTTCAATTGAAATTTGAAATTTTAGATCTTTTCTATTGATAAGGTAAAGAAATAATTTGATCAAACTTTTTTTTTGGTGAACCTAAGAAATTTTGATTGTTAGATCAGAGTGCACAGCGAAAGCATGGTAATCTGGATTACTTTGAGTAAGTCAGGAATGTTGATTCTCTGAGTCAAAGAATTATAATAAATGATATAGTTTGATATAAAAAAAAATTTATGGATATTAGAAAGAATAATATTTTAATATTTGAATTATTTTAGATATCCTAATGTGATTTTTAAAAGTAGAGCTTCCACCTACTATGCTACAAAAATAATTAGCATCCTAATTCTAGGATGAGTGGACCTTTGATTTTTGATTTTAGATTTAGAATATTTAGAGATAAATTTTTTCTATCCTAGAATTAAATTTTATAATTCTCTATTTATTAGAAAGAATTTGAGATTGTTTATCGAATGATGATTTCGATCTTAGATTATTATACTCAAATATTTATCTCCAGGGTATAATAAAATTTGAAGTTTGGACTCTTTTGATTATTATTATTTCTCTGACTGAATGAAAAAGATTGAGGTTATCTATTGATATTGACGATTGTTGTACAAAAGATAGATTGGAGTTATTTATAATTTAATTTGATAATGAATCGATTAATTAAGAGTTGTTAATATTTAGATAAAGAAATTGATATACTTACTTAGAATAGAGACATTGATTTTAATTATAAGAAAAATATAGTTTTGATTTAGATCAATTTTTGAGTTATTGATTTTCATTATGGAATGACTTAATGATAAAATTTGCTTCAAGAATTAGAATATTTAAGAGTTTGAGGGTCTGAGTAAGAAAATTTCGATGACTAGAAATAGTGATATTGATTCAATCTTTATGAAATGACTTAATAATGAAGTTGCATCGAGAAATAAAATATCAAAAGTTCGAGAATGAGATTGAAATGATAAATATTTAACCTTTAAAAGTATGAATAAGAGAAAATATTTTTGAATTTTGATTGATTAGGATGTCATCATATGATTCATAAGAAGTATGTTTTTCCTATCTTATGATGGGTTGAAATTAAGAGTGGTTAATATTTTGAAATAAATAAATGAATGATGATGAATGAAGTTCTTATGCAAGAATAGAGACATTGACCTTTTTCTATTCACAAGAGATAGATTTGATTTTAATTTGAGTCATGAGGTATTGAACATAATTTATTTTTACAGGAAATAAGATCATAATTTCAAAATCTTGAAACATTGAAAATCTTTGAGATGGTGATCTTGATAAATAAGAAAATGAATGGTTCCGTTTCAGATCGATATTAATGTATTAACTTTTTCCTTATGAAATGATTTAAGAATAAATTTGTATAAAGAATTAGAATTTGAAAATATTTGAGAATGAGATTCAAGTAAAGAAATACGAAGACTTAAGCAGGAAAAATTTCGAGGACGAAATTTCTTTTAGAGGAGAAGAATGTGATAGCCCAGCCAGCCCAAACAAACCAAAAAAAAAAATGATGAAGACTCCCACAGGGAGTCTTCTTCTCCCGACCGGCTCCTAATCGGAGTCAGAAACCTCATCGGAGAGGAGTCAAACTCCTCTCCTTTGGTTCTATTTAAAGGGGAGACCTTTCTCCCTTCTTCCTACCAAAGAATCCCGGGGCAAAACGGCGGCAATCACCAGAAATTTTCTCACGGAGACCCGTCCTTGTGCCATCCAATTTCTCGTCGGAAAAGCCTCGCCGGCGTCGGAGGTAAGCTTCCTCCCCTTCCTCTCTCCTCCCCCTTCCTTCCCGTGCCGATGTGCATGCTCGCCGGCGACCGAAGTCATCGAATTTTGTTGCGGAAGAATCTTCTTTTTTGCCGTTTTTCCATCGTCGGTGGTCACCGTCGACCATCGATTTGGCCTCCTCTTGCCGCGGATCGTCTCTCCTCTTGCCGACGGCCGCCCCACGCCGGCTACGCTGCCGGCCGGCCACCCAACGAGGGACCTCAGGGTCTCCTGTTTCAGCCCAAAACAAGCCCACGGGAGAAGAAGAAAAGAAGAAGAAGAAGGAAAAGAAAAAGAAAAAGAAAAAGAAAGGAAGAAGGAAAAGAAAAGAAAAAGAAAAAGAAAAGAAAAAGAAGGAAAAGAAAAAAAAAAGAAAAAGAAAAGAAAAGGAAAAAGAAAAAAAAAAAGGAGAAAAAGAAGCAGAAAATAATATAATAATAATAATAAGATTTTCTCTCCTCTCTCTTTCGTGAAGAAAAGAAAAAAAGAAGAAAAAAGAAGAAAGAAAAGAAGAAAGAAAAATAAAATTAATTAATAAATAATGATATAAATAATAAAATATGAGAAAGAGAGTTTCTCTCTCTTCCCTCTCTCTTCAACCTGAACTAGTATTTTCTCTCTCTAGAATTGGACTTTCTCTCTCTACTTTCTCTCTC